>NC_057799.1:268956044-268967928 GCF_018294505.1 Triticum aestivum | reverse complement strand
TAAATGGTGTATTTTGATAGTTCCAAAAGCAAGTTTTGCCATGATTACTTGTACAGTATATTGTTAATGGTCACGGTCACGAAAACACAATAATGATTGAAGGTGTTGTTGAAGATGAGTCCGATTACATTGGTGTAATAACCAACATAATATTGGATTAGTTCTTGGTCAAAGTTTGTATTGGGGAAGCCAAAGTATGCCTTACATACAGGAACTGAGGAAGTGTTTTTCTTTCTTTATTTCTTTGATGAAGCATAAAACACGGTTATAACGAACTAACTACCAAAGGTGATCCATGCACAACTATGGTTATTCCATGTTGTAATCAACAACAAAAACAAAGCTTTTTAGTCCCAAAAATGTTGGGGTAGGCTAGAGTTGAAACCCATAAGATCTCAAAACCAAGTCATGGTTCTGGCACCTGGATAGCCAACTTCCACGCACCCCTCTCCATGGCTAGTTCTTGGTGGCATTCTAGTCATTTAGATCCCTCTTTATGGACTCCTCCATCTGAAGTTTGGTCCAACCGACCTCTCTGGACATTATCGGCACACTTTGATCGTCCTCTATGCATTGGTGCTTCAGGAGGCATGCGTTGTATATGCCAAACCATCTTAGACGATCTTGGAGAAGCTTCTCTTCAATTGGTGCTACCCCAACTCTATCACGTATATCATCATTCCGAACTTGGTCCTTTCTTGTGTGGCCATATATCCATCTCGACATGCAAATCTCACCTAACTGTTGGACATGTTGCCTTTTAGTTGGCTAACATTATGCGCCATACAACATCACAAGGTCGAATCGCAGAACTGGCCTTTTATCTTTTGTGGCACTATCTCGTCACAGAGGATGCCAAAAGCTTGGCGCCACTTCACTCATCCAGTTTTGATTTGATGGCTCACATCTTCATCGATATCACCATCCTTTTGCGGCATTGACCCCAAATATCGAAAGATGTCCTTCTAAGGTACCACTTGCCCATCAAGGCTAACCTCCTCCTCCCCGTGCCTAGTAGTACTGAAGTGTACTTAGTTTTAGTTCTACCAAGCCTAAAAACTTTCCATTCCAAAGTTTGTTTCCACGGCTCTAACTTTCTATTAACCCCCCCCCGACTATCGTCGACTAGCACAACATCATCCGCAAAGAGCATACACCATGGGATATCTCCTTGTATATCCCTTGTGACCTCATCCATCACCAAAGCAAAAAAGATAAGGGCTCAAAGTTGACCGTTTGTGCAGTCCTATTTTAACTGTGGCTAAGAATTTGTTGATTTAACCTTACACAATGCGGTAGTAATTGTGTGGCAAACTAGTGCAAGGTTGGCACTCAAGCAAACAAGGCTTATTTTTACAATCATAAGTTGTATGGTAATTTTCCTTGTTTCCTTAACATTTCTTGATCATTCATGAACCAAAATGGGTTCCAAAAGTACCCGAGCTCTCTAAGAAGCTGCTTAATGAGATATAATATCTCATGCTAATACTATTTGTTATTATATGGCCTATCGGAATATAAGTATATCATAGGAAGAAAAGTAGTCAAATATGCCGATAAACTGACTACAGATTGGTGACAATATTAACTTTAACATAACAAGAAGTACAATACCGCTTTGCAGTCATTATCAAGTTTGCAATGCCTTGGCCAACAAGACCACAAGAAAATCCAACTGCACCATATAAAAGTCCCTGTTCTCAACATAGGGTATTTGAGATATTAGAAGAGGTAATAGCGGTTGTAACATTTCTGGGTCACAATAAGTATCGCACTGAACAAAAAAATTACCTTGAGAAGGTATGATCCAAGCCGTTGTTGAATGGAAAAACTGTATCCTGGCCTTTCAGCTTCAAAAACACTACATGAGTTCAGATCTCATCAGCGTTACACAGGATGAACAGTTGGATGCATTAGAAACAGTAATGAAGAACAATGCCAGCCAATTATAGTAGCACAAAGTGCACTGAGATTAACATGCAACAAGCAAGGGAAATGGGAAATAAGGCTAAAATGACAAGATAGTAGTACTTAACCCAATAATCATCTGATGGCATGTTTTTATGGAAAGGGAAGTATGCATCCAGCAATATTATGGTTCGAATCTGATCAATAACCAGGATTACTGTTACAGTTTACAGTTAGAGATTATTTACCTTTAGTCAGTTTATTAAGCATTGGTGACTCAACCGGATAAGATTTATACAAACAAACCTTGCCCTTTTTACAGTTTTTCACTCATTAAGAACTATGCACTGACAAACCTTGCTTTTTCTAGGGATGTAACTGGCCTTACTTTGTGGCTTGATTTATGGATAAAAGACAAATAACCTAGATTGCAGAAAAATTAGGCTAAAAGCTTTAATGGAACGGGAAGACAGTAATACACCTGTTCCCACTAAAGAACTTACACATAGAACTATAAGTACATAGAAATATTAAATGACATGCACCTAGAGACACAACGAGAAGTCACTTGCAATTAACACAAAATATTGCTTCCATTTTTTACTCCCACAGAATTGTTAGCATAGTTGATAACTCACCTGCTCGGGAGAGCATCATAAGCATGCCTAACACGCCCAAGAATACCTGCTGATGCAGACCCCCCACGGAATCGAGCATATGGTGCTAACATGCCAACTAAAGCAACATTAACAACTACGCCTACCAACATATCTGCTGCATACAACTCGAACTCTGACCAGAACTCATCGCCCCTCTTCTGAACCTCCGCAAAAGTCGCGCAACATGTGTCAATAACTATCTGCAAAAC
This sequence comes from Triticum aestivum, assembly GCF_018294505.1. Lineage (NCBI taxonomy): Eukaryota > Viridiplantae > Streptophyta > Magnoliopsida > Poales > Poaceae > Triticum > Triticum aestivum. The sequence continues at coordinate 268,965,152 of NC_057799.1, read as the reverse complement.
GTTCCACCAAAACGATCAATTAATAATCCTACCAATGAACACTTACCAGTGTGCAATTCTGCCTAAGATAAGAACCGAACCTACCTCCGTCCCAATTTTGAAGAGGAACACAGGATCAACCAGCATCCTATTCCGGAGAAGCCCACAGGATCTAATGGCAGGACCCAAGGGCCAAGCTGAGGCCTAGAACATGCAAACAGCAAAATAACTCCGAGTCAGCCACATAGCAATCCCAAAAGACGCATAAGAACGAGAGCACTTTACAACACCTGCATGTCCAAGTATCTCAGCAGCAGCAGCTTCTGAATCCCGATGCTCTTCGCTGCCTCGATCATATCGGCTGGCAAGCTGGACAAGCTAACCCCTTGCTTCTCCACCTCCTGGACTACCTGTTCGAAGCTAAGGATCGGCCCAAACTCATCATCCCCCTCATTGTGGCCATCCCCACCATCGCCACCCCCACCACTATCCCCACCTCCACCACCGCCGCCACCAGGCCGGAACTTCGCATTCCCACCCGACCCACTAACGTCAGCAACCTCCGCGCCCTTCTCTTGAAGCGCAGTCGGCTGGGTAACCGCGCCGACGTCCTCGGCAGAACCAGCAACCTTCCCCGCCTCTCGGGCGACCACAGCTGCGCCGGAGGTGGTGGCCGCGCTCCCATCCGCACTGGCCTGCGGCGGCAGCTGGCAACGGATTCCTCTAGCGATCCGCCTCCTTCCAGTCGGGTACGAACAGCCGCTCGGCCTAGCTAGAACGGCCCGGCACTTGACGGTGCCGACGCGGCCGTGCAGGCGAACGCTCGCGCACGAGAAGGCCATGCTCATGCTCCCTCGCAGCACTTACACAGCTGCGACCGCAACGCACACGCAGATATTGTCAGATTGAAATGAGCAACAACGAACCAAATCCCAACAATTAACAAGGGGAAATCGGATAAGCGCTTGCCTGCAGAATCAAGAGACTGGGTGATTTTTGGGCGGGCGGATTCGATTTGGACTGGATGCAGAGAGACCAGAGGAGTATGGTGGGTTGGTGGCGGCGGCGGCGGCGTCGGCGCGGCGCGAGGAAGAAGCGTGCACGGTGTGGGCAGTCTCTCAGATTCGGCTATTGGCAGTTTTTTTTTTTAGAAAAATTTACTATATGTCATATTACTTGCACTGGCGCCAGACTTACAAATACCCGAAATACAGTCACCAAACTTGCTCTAGGAGGTCATCTACGGTCCATTGTACGATTTGCTATACGTATTCACTGATTTGGCAGCTGACTGGGTGTCCACGCGTGCGCTAACTGCCAAGTCATCACCACCTGGTCGGACGAAATCAAATACGCGTGGAACCGGAGTTTGTTTTGTAAAATTGCCAGAGATAAATCAATCCCCCCGTCGGATCCCTCTCGCTCCCCTGTTCCTCGCTTGCAGTGCAGTGCGAGTGCGTGCTCGGCGCCGCCCCCAACCCCACGTCCGTCCCGCCGGCCGCTGCATGTGGGAGCGGGAGGCCGCACTGCCGTGAGAGGATTTGGGGATTAATTGTGAACAGAAGCAGCAGGAAGCCGAGGGAAGTGCACCTCCAGCACCGCCATCACGTTCATCGCCTTCCCCACGCTGCCCTGCACCTCTGCCTCGTGGTGTAGAGGCGAGGGCACTGCAGCCGCGATGCCAACATCAGCAGCCCGCCCACGGCGCTGGCCAGGATGCCACTGAGGATGGAGACGGCGTTGGCCGTGCGCACCCCCGCGGGCCGAGGAAAGAGACGATGGCGAGGTGGGGGAGAAGGCACACCACGTACCGCCTCGCCACCACTGCGATGTCAGGCTGCTGGCCAAGGAGCACGGTGTCAACGCGGAGCCGGAGGAGCGCGATGGACAGGAAGGCGGTGACCATGAGCAGCGTGCGGCGGAGCAGCGCCACGTTGCCTATCTCGTGCGCCTGGCCGCGGATGGGGTCCCCGCCCGCTGCAGCGCAGCACGTCGGACCCGCACCGCAGAGCTGCCCCCCGAGCGACTCCGGCGAGGCGGCGCCACGTCACGCCCCAAGAGGCTCCTCCGGTTTGGGTGGCTCATCCTCCTCGTCCCGAGCGTCTTCGAAGAAGCTCTCGTCGATACTATCCTCGTCGGTTGCTGCCACCATCGTCGTCCCATGAGCGATCGCGGTGCGGCCTGTCCGAGACGGCGGTGACCGCCCGCGTGCGCCGGCAGGGGACGGCATTGCATCACTTCTTCGGTCATTTTGCTCTGCTCTGTCACATTGCTCTTCTCGCACTGAGCATTCTGCATGGAACAAAGTTAATCTCCTTTTGCTAACCTGGCCTTGGAATTCTAATAGTATGTTTCATATCACTGAAGATCAAATCTGCTGACAACCTGACCTTGGAATTCTGTTTCATATCACTGAAGATCAAATCTGTTAACAATGTATCCAGTCATAATTTTTTCCTGGCAATGGTGAGCCATGTCACCCCATAAAAAGTAAACCAAGAGTACTGCCCATATGGTACCAAGAGTACTGGCGAATGTTCGTCAATAAGAATCTTACTATGTCTAATCGTAGCTCTATGGCTGCCAAAGCTTCGCGGCTTCAAGCATGATGAAACCAGGGGAATTCATGAGCAGGTTAGCTTCTTGGTAAGTGATTTGTCGATCAAACCTAAAAACAATTAGGTCTCCAAGAGGAAATGTATCGTCATCATAATTTTCAGTTCACAGTTCACACGATACAATGCAGTAGCTTACTGATAAGCTACGGCATGACAAAATTTATAGCCATCAGAACTACCTGAAAAGAAAACTACTCTACTACGATCAGACATCCGCTTTGCCTTGCCCTGTATGAAAACTACAGAATACAGAATGGTGGACGAACTGCACACTGATTGCAAGCACAGATGATCGGTGATCACAACCACGGGAGGGAACAGATGATCGACATTCATTTCCTTGATTTGATGGTCGAGGTAACTCAACATATCACCGCAACAAGCATAAGACCACATATCAAACTGCCAAATTGAAGATCACAGTGGCCATTTATGTTGTTCTATTAGCCCAAGTGATGCACCATACTTCTTCAATCCAATTCATCTATGTACAAATCAGGTTCTGTGGTTTATTTACAGACATACCAGGACCTCATTCCACACAATTTAGTAAGTAATATGATCCAAAAATTCCCATTCATTCACGGGTGAGAAAAAGACCAATTATCACCGAGAATTTGCAATCGCCTCATCTCATACTCAATTAATCATCCAGTACATTCATATGCCATATGCAGGAACTCTCGAACAAGATAGTAGTAAGACATTGGGTCCCTAAATTCATGCATATGGTCCAATCAGTAAACACAAGAACAACCAAGCCTCGACCCTCACCTCACATGAGCTCCTCCTCCTTGCGGAGGTACTCGTCGTCGTCGGACTGGTGGAGCACCACCACGCCGTTGGTGTCGGCCTTCCTGCAGTCCTGCGCGCCCCTAGCGGCGACCTCAAACCTGAGCGGCACGTCGGCCATGGACATTGATACGTCCATTTTGCATCATGCTTTTATATCGACATTTATTGCATTATGGGCTGTTATTACACGTTATGTCACAATACTTATGCCTATTCTCTCTTATTTTACAAGGTTTACATAAGGAGGGAGAATGCCGGCAGCTTGAATTCTGGGCTGGAAAAGGAGCAAATATTAGAGACCTATTCTGCACAACTCCAAAAGTCCTGAAACCCCACGGAAGTTGTTTTTGGAAATAATAAAAAATACTGAGCGAAAGAAATACCAGAGGGGGCCCACACCCTGCCCACGAGGGTGGGGGCGCGCCCTACCCCCTGGGCGCGCCCCTGCCTCGTGGGCCCCCTGTTGGCCCCCCGGTGCCCATCTTCTGCTATATGAAGTCTTTCGTCCGAAGAAAAATAAGAAGCAAGCTTTTGGGACGAGACTCCGCCGCTACGAGGCGGAACCTTGGCGGAACCAATCTAGGGCTCCGGCAGAGCTGTTCTGCCGGCGAAACTTCCCTCCGGGAGGGGGAAATCATCGCCATCGTCATCACCAACGCTCCTCTCATCGGGAGGGGGCCAATCTCCATCAACATCTTCACCAGTACCATCTCCTCTCAAACCCTATTTCATCTCTTGTATCCAATTCTTGTCTCTAAGTCTGGGATTGGTACCTGTAGGTTGCTAGTAGTGTTGATTACTCCTTGTAGTTGATGCTAGTTGGTTTATTCGGTGGAAGATAATATGTTCATGTCCTATATGCATATTAATACCCCTCTGATTATGAACATGAATATGCTTTGTGAGTAGTTACGTTTGTTCCTGAGGACATGGGAGAAGTCTTGCTATTAGTAGTCATGTGAATTTGGTATTCGTTCGATATTTTGATGAGATGTATGTTGTCTATCCTCTAGTGGTGTTATGTGAACGTCGACTACATGACACTTCACCATTGTTTGGGCCTAGAGGAAGGTATTGGGAAGTAATAAGTAGATGATGGGTTGCTAGAGTGGCAGAAGCTTAAACCCTACTTTATGTGTTGCTTCGTAAGCGGCTGATTTGGATCCATATGTTTCATGATATGGTTAGGTTTACCTTAATACTTCTTTAGTAGTTGCGGGTGCTTGCAATAGGGGTTAATCATAAGTGGGATGCTTGTCCAAGTAAGGACAGCACCCAAGCACCGGTCCACCCACATATCAAATTATCAAAGTACTGAACGCGAATCATATGAACGTGATGAAAACTAGCTTGACGATAATTCCCATGTGTCCTCGGGAGCGCTTTTCTCTATATAAAAGTTTGTCCAGGCTTGTCCTTTGCTACAAAAAGGATTGGGCCACCTTGCTGCACTTTATTTACTTTTGTTACTTGTTGCTCGTTGCAAATTATCTTATCACAAAACTATCTGTTACCTATAATTTCAGTGCTTGCAGAGAATACCTTGCTGAAAACCGCTTATCGTTTCCTTCTGCTACTCGTTGGGTTCGACACTCTTACTTATCGAAAGGACTATGATAGATCCCCTATACTTGTGGGTCATCAGACATGACCGCGACTTGGTGTTCTCGGTGATGCGCGCGAGCGCGGACTTGGGCACGGAGTTGCCGAAGAGGAACGAACGCTCCGTGTCGGGCTTCAGCCAGATGCGGCAGCACGCATGGGCGGCGAGGAGGTCGAGCGCGTGGATGGTGAGGTGGATGTAACACCCACGATGCGGTTATATCTCCCACGTGTCGAGGCACGACTTAGAGGCATAACCGCATTGTGGTATTGTCGCAAGAAGGGTTATCTTCACACAATCCCATGTAATGAACAAGAATGGGATAACGAGAGTTGGCTTACAATCGCCACTTCACACAATACATAAATTAATTCATACAACATCCAAAATCCACACATAGACCGACTACGGTCAAATCCAAATGAAAATAAGATAACCCCAAAAGTTAGATCCCCGATCGTCCCAACTGGGCTCCACTACTGATCATCAGTAAAAGAAACATAGTAACGACCACGTTCCTCGTCGAACTCCCACTTGAGCTTGGTTGCGTCATCTGCACTGGTACCGTCGGCACCTGCAACTGTTTTGGTAGAATCTGTGAGTCACGAGGACTCAGCAATCTCACACCCGCGAGATCAAGACTATTTAAGCTTATAGGAAAAGATGGGGTAATGAGGTGGAGCTGCAGCAAGCACTAAGCATATATGGTGGCTAACATACGCAGAAGAGAGCGAGAAGAGAAGCAACGCAACGGTCGCGAAGCTAGAAATGATCAAGAAGTGATCCTGAAACTACTTACGTTCATGCATAACTCAAACCGTGTTCCCTTCCCGGACTCCGCCGAAAAGAGACCATCACGGCTACACACACGGTTGATGTATTTTAATTAAGTCAAGTGACAAGTTCTCTACAACCGGACATTAACAAATTCCCATCTGCCTCATAACCGCGGGCACGGCTTTCGAAAGATAATACCCTGCAGGGGTGTCCCAACTTAGCCTATTATAAGCTCTCATGGTCAACGAAGGGTAAACCTTCTCCCGGGAAGACCCGATCAGTCTCGGAATCCCGGTTTACAAGACATTTCGACAATGGTAAAACAAGACCAGCAAAGCCGCCCGATGTGCCGACAAATCCCGATAGGAGCTGCACATATCTCGTTCTCAGGGCACACCGGATGAGACAGGCTATGAGTAAAACCAGACTTCGAGTTTCCCCGAGGTGGCCTCGCAGGCGGCTCGGTTCGGACCAACACTCGAAGGAGCACTGGCCCCGGGGGGGTGTCGTGGAATTGTCACGGCAGATGTCCTCAAGCTAGGACTTAGTCGCGGGGCCATCGCCGCTAGGAAGCTTGAAGGGGTTAAACGGGACAAGGAACACGAGGGTTTATACTGGTTCGGCCCCTTACGGTGAAGGTAAAAGCCTACGTCCAGTTGAGGTGGTATTGATTAAGGTTTTGATGACAAGGGATCTTAACTGCTATGCCTGGCTCTCGACGAGATCTTTCTTACCCTAAACCGCTGTCGGGTCGTCCCTTTTTATAGAGAGGTTGACGCCCAGCAGCTTCTGAGAGTCCCGGCCGGCTCATAAGAGTGTCCGGCTCGGACTCTCAACTATTCTTGCCTTACACTACAAGTTCTACCATAATGACGGTTGTAACCACGGGCCTTAAGCCATCTCCGGGTCTTAAGCCCATCTTTGGCCCACCGTCTTTAATCTTGGCGCCGGGCTTCAGGTGATGATCCTTATGTGTAACCCGGCCCCGCCGGGCGGGTGACCCTAAGGGTTATATCCTCAACAGGGGGGTTAAATAAAGATGACCCTCGGGCTCGCGAAAACCCAAGGGAAAAAGGCTTAGGTGGCAAATGGTAAAACCAAGGTTGGGCCTTGCTGGAGGAGTTTTATTCAAGGCGAACTGTCAAGGGGGTCCCATAAATCACCCAACCGCGTAAGGAACGCAAACTCAAGGAACATAATACCGGTATGACGGAAACTAGGGCGGCAAGAGTGGAACAAAACACCAGGCATAAGGCCGAGCCTTCCACCCTTTACCAAATATATAGATGCATTAATTAAATAAGAGATATTGTGATATGCCAAAATATCCATGTTCCCACATGGAACCAACTTCAACTTCACCTGCAACTAGCAACGCTATAAGAAGGGCTGAGCAAAAGCGGTAACTTAGCCAAACAACGGTTTGCTAGGAAAGGATGGTTAGAGGCTTGACATGGCAATATGGGAGGCATGATATAGCAAGTGGTAGGTAACGCAGCATGACAATAGAACGAACAACTAGCAAAGCAAAGATAGAAGTGATTTCGAGGGTATGGTCATCTTGCCTGCAAGGTTCTCAGAGTTGTCGAAAGCTTGATCCTCGTAAGCGTACTCAACAGGTTCCTCATTCACGAACTCTTCTTCCGGCTCTACCCACAGCAAGAACACAAGCAATGGAACCACAATCAATCATGGGAAAAGCACAAGCAACATGATGCAATACATGCATGATATGCGAGATGATATGCGATGCGTATGCGTGCTCCGGAAGAAAAAAGATGAACAAGGAAGTAACTTGGCAAACCAAGTATGCCACTAGAAAGATGAGATGATTTCGGTCGAAATCGATATAAAGATCACCGGAAACGGATGCACGGTTTGCAAATGGCAAGCAAAACAAGAATGACACGATTCTGCGATTAACAGCATGATAGCACTTAGAATACATCAAGTAACTATGCTACAGAAACCCAACATAGCAACAAAGCATATGGAAGTAATCTACAGAAGATTCTTGACAAAAGATGAACATTGAGCTACGGCTAGATCACACCATAACAGGTTCAAACAAGCATGGCAAAAGTGCAAAAGATATCAGCTTAACAGACTTGGAGAAAATACTGGACATGGCTGAAACAGCATCAGGTAGCAATGTTCAGAGCAAGCAATGAACATGCTACAGAAACTTAACATAGAAAAACAAGGCATGGAATGAATCTACTAAATGCATAGAGAAATATTCCCTTACTGGCCATGAGCCAAAAAGGATCAGAAGATATGATGGCACCCATGTAAACATAGCAAGTTCCGTTAACAAGTTTCAGACTTAGCAGAAAACAGAGCATGGCATTAACAGCATTATGAAGGCATCTTGGTGAGCTTGATTCACTCATTACAAAGCAATGCATGACAAAACAAGCATACCTACAGCAATATAGCATGTTTATGAAGCTATCCATGGCAAGATCAAGTACATAGCATGTATGGATCAACTACAACAACCTTGGCAAAATTGAATATCATGTTAATATTCTGCCAGAAATATTTTATAGCAAAAGTAGAGCAAGATTAAGACATGCTATGGCACTCTATAATTGCAAACAGGGGCATGGATGGATATAGCACAACTATATCTACAAAATATCCTTACTGAACATACCCAAAAGAAGTATGGATCGCACTGTAGACACATGGATACATGGCAACAAAATAACAGCACTAACAGACAGCAAAATTCTGTCCTTGAAAACAAAAATATCATGAAGCCTAGTTTGCATGCTTGTGCTAGTCACCACATAGATCACAAAAATGCATGGTATACACCTCTATAAAGATGGCATGGCATATATCAAAACACCTGTAGAGCTCATGCCCATAAGATGCACACATCAAATGCAACAAAAATAACAAAACCTCAAGTTCTAATAAGTAACAGCAGTAAACATCATATAGCACTCTTGCACCAGAGATTTGGGCATCAATATGGACTCAAACGGGCATGGCACAATGGAACAAAATGAGGAGCATCTCGAGGCGAAAATTTTGACATATCATGCACGCAAAACAGAGTAGTATGCAAAGAGTTATGAGGTGATGAACAGAGCAACATATGGTGAAAATTTCGGGACTTGGCAGAAAATGAGGGGGGAAAGTCAACCTCTAGATCTGGATCGGGGTCCGCACGGAAGCCGAGGCGGTCGGCTCGCCGGAGTTCGTCGCGGGGAGGGAGGAGGAGGCGCCGGCGGGGACGAGGACGAGGCGCGGAGGCGCTGGAGACGGGGGGCGGAGCGGCGGATGACGGTCGGCGGCGGGGAGCGGACGGCGGTCGGCGGGCGG
>NC_057799.1:268946272-268955770 GCF_018294505.1 Triticum aestivum | reverse complement strand
CGGGCCCGCCGGCTCGCGATGGGCTTTGCGGGCCGGCGGCGGTGACAGGTGGCGGCGTCTGATTGGGCGAGGGCGGCGGCGGACGTGTCCGGCGGTGGGGAAGTTTTGTCCGGCGCGCGGAGGAGGAAGAGGCTAGAGTTTTGACGCAAATTTCGGAGGGGGAGGTGTTTATACAGGCATAAGGAGCTAGGAGAGTCCAAATGAGGCACGGTTTTCGTCCACACGATCGTGATCGAACGACCGAGAGCATGGAAGTGACTTAGATGGGTTATTGGGCTGTTTGGGAAGGGGGGTTTGCTGCAACACCCAAAAGACCTTTGCGGTTACCCGGTTAACCGTTGGAGCGTCAAACGACCTCCAAATGGAACGAAACTTGACAGGTGATATACCAAGGCCACTTGGCAAACCTCGGTCCATTCCGAAAACGTTTAACACCCGCTCACGAAAAAAACAAGAGGGGTGCGCCGGTGCATGTGGGAGTGTCGGATTGCAAAACGGACAACGGGGAAAATGTTCGGATACATGAGACGAACATGTATGCAAATGAGATGCAGATGATGACATGATAAGAGATGCATGACATGAACCAAATGCAAAACGAAAAAAAAAACCCGACCACGAAGGGAATATCATAACACATAGCCGAAAATGGCAAGAGTTGGAGTTACAAATATGAAAAGTTACATCCGGGGTGTTACAGTGGAAAGCGCCGCCATGGGTGAACTTGCCGATCGATGGGCGTGCCGACCTCGGCGAGGCGCGACGGACGAGCGACTTAGAGGCATAGAAGACGCGGTTCTTGTGGAGGCGGAGGCAGTAGCTGCCGGGCTCCGGGTCGGGGCCCTCCGCGGAGGGCCGCTCCAGGAGGTGCTTCAGGTTGGGGCCGGTGAACTTGAAGAGCTTCTCCAAGACCATCGTGGTCTCCTTCTCGTCGAGCGGACGCATGGCGGAGGCGGATGCGGAGGCGGCGGCGGGGTTTGGGGGATCTTTTAATAACTGGCAGTTTTGCAAAAAAAAAAACTGCGTGCATGCGTATTCGAGCGAGCTGGGCACATGTGGCAGTCAATGCACACTTGGTATCGCTTGACTAGAGCCAGCTCAGCATATACGTACACAAAACCGTATAATGAACCGTAGATGACCCCTAGAGTAAGTTTGGTGACTGTATTTCCGGTATTTGTAACCACAGGGACTAAAGCTAACGCCTCTTTTTTTAATCCATTAAGCAGTTTTTTTATCCATTAAGTAGTTTTTTTAATCCATTCTCTCCTCTCCTCTCCTCCTTTGCCGAGTTGAGAGTCCCCTTCTTCCCGTTGCCGCCCCTTCCCTTCCTTCCTTCCGGCGGCCCTGGTGGCCGGCAGGAGGATGGTGTAGGTGGTCGTGCTCTTCTTGTACATATTAGGTCTAGGTTTAGTTCATGTCTTCGGCTATATGCTAGTCTTTGGCTACATGCCGGTCATCGGCTCTATGTCGGGAGGGAGATGCCAGGTCTAGGGGCCCGGATCTGGTATTGCTTTGTCTCTCTGCTCCTTGTTGCGGCGCTCCCATGGACGGAGCCAGAGGTGATGAGGAGGAGAGCACCTGAAACCTCCAATAATAAAAAGGTTGTTGTGGTGGAGCTTGGGTTCTGGGTGCCTCTCCGCGATCTCGTCGTCGCGGTGGCGGAAGATGGAGAGGGGTGGTCGAATATGAGTTGGAGATCACCACATGACAGCCACGATCTGCCGCCATGACCTTTGGCTGAGAAGGCGGCCTTTCCAGACGCCTTTGAGAGCGTCATCTCAACCTCCTCCAAGACGGAGGCCCTCTGTGGGATTCCCAGCGGCGCGCAGCGGCCTTCCTCTCCCATGTGGTTTCGTCCCCGGCGAGAAGGAGGACGGTCGGCGGTGGAGTCCCTGTTGTTGTGGTGGAGAAGGACTTGATTGCTTTTCGATGTTACTTTTTAGGGTCCTTTGTGTTAATTTCCAGGACTGTTGTGTAACTTCTAGTTCTTTCGGGATCCTGTTTGTGTATTGTACTCCACCGACGATGAACGAAAGACAGCACTAGGCCCTTCTGGGCCTTTCCCCTGTTCAAAAAAAAAGATTCGGCTATTGTATCGGCTGGGCTTTGTTTACACTGGCACGTGGGGTTGTGCGACCCTGCGTACGATCCTTTTCTTTTTGGCGAGTAGTAGGCGCCGGTAGATCGGCCAATATCTTTTAAAACTCTAAGCTCCCTTGACGGGGAGGCTCCTAGTTGAGCGAGGGGTGTGGCCTGCAGGGTGGATTTTCTTTGTAAGTGTATTCGCTGGCTCGCTGGTCTCGCTTTGTCGGTTGGCTTGTATATATTCGTGGCGCTTGTGTACGCGCCCGCGTGTAGGTGGCGTTTTTCCTTTTACTGCTACGAGGGTCGTCGTCCTTCCTTTTATCCTTTGGACTTGGCGGCGGTGGTGTGTTTGGTGAGCGGGGTGTTTGGTGGTCTTCGGCTCCGTGTTCGGTGCCTGCCTCTTTGGAGGGAGGGGGTCAGATGCCTGCCTCTTCGCCAGGGGTGGGCGGCGGGTCTGCTGTTGCCGGTTTCTTCTTCCTCTGCATCAATTTCTTGCGAGGGATGTTCTGGGGTGCGTCTGATGGTTGGTTTGCGTTTCCGTCGTCCTTCTTCTTCTGTCGGCTTGGTGGTTTGTGATTTCTGTAGTTCTTTTTTAGCGTTGCTGTTGTACAGGTAAATGACTCCGGTGCGTGGGGATACATGGCGGTCGCTATGCGCACTGCACAAGGGATGCTGGTCAGTATTAGTTTGTGAGTCCATTCATCCTACCATTCAATTCAGATGCGTGATTTGGTCCTTTTAGGATTTTTCAGCAAAAAAAGGATTATGAGATACCGTTGATTATTATGGCTTCAATTTGATTTGATTTTCCTAATTTGAACCGTGAAAAAGTTAGTTTTTTGCTATTAGAAAGTGGGTTGTGTTTATTTCATGCCTTGTTTACCATGGTCTGTCCAGCTCATTCTTTGGCTTCAGATAGATGACATTCTGACAACATAGAGTGTAGTTGTTTTAGGGGTTTTCAGCAAGTAATTTCTATTGATTTAATAGACCTGTTTTTATAGATGGGTGTTTTCCCATTTTGTTGTTTATTGGGAAGAAAGCAAGGTCTTTATACAAGTTTGCATCTTCCTATGTTAGGATGCCTCTGTTCGTGGTGCAAAGCAGTGTTGTCTTTCTAAAAAGGGCATGTTTCATCAGCAGCTTTGCTAAAGACATATGTAGACGTTGTTGATGTGTGCAAGGAGCGTGGCCAGCCCCAGGCATGTGCGTTGGTTGTTTGGGACCCTGCGTGGAGTGCTATGCTTGGTGATGTACAGAATACAGTCAAGAAAAACTGCAAAAGTGTACATCTACTGTTGATTTATGCATATAGCTGATATTATCAGACATAGGCCTTCTTTATTATCATGATCTATGCATCATGGCTACGTGCATCTCTCATTTAGTTGGTTCCTTTTTGGTAGGTCTCAATGCGATTCAATTCAGTAAAACAAATGTGCTCTACGACATTGTTTCCATGCGACAGAACAACATTCAAGAGGATCGGAGCTGGACTGCTGATAGGTATTTATACGATTCTTCAGATTATGTTACCCTTTGATATGATCCTCCATGGAGCGAAATTTATCTCCATAGGTCACAAAAAGCAGATTTGATTGGTTCTAATGAGGTTGCTGCTATGAGTGGTCTCTTCAAAGGTAAGTGTTGTGATTTTGTGGCGGATGTTTGCAGGACTGAAGGAGGTTTGATGAATCGATTCCTTACATTAAAAAATGTTGACTTATTACTATCACGCTTTTAATTGATCTATTTTAGCATAGGAAGGTTCATCTGTTTTTGCAAGAAAGGTTCATTGGTTGCTCATGGTTTTGTATGGTTGGGCTCGCTCAAGCAATAGGAAGCACATTGTCTTGGTAGTGAATCCCACAGTTGTCAGCAATGATTTACAACAGGCTATCGTCGAACCCAAAAAAGTAGTGTAAGGATGCCAGGTTGATGATTTTCTGCCATAAATAGGTAAAATTACTGTTCATACGAATGTATACACAGATTATTTTTATTACTGAATACAATGTCGGATTCTCTTTTAATTTGGTGTTTTTCTTGCAGACACTCTTCCCTCTAGACCATCTCAGGATTGAATAAATGTTCGCTATGTTTTCTGAGGAATAAATGACATCCCTATTGCGCTTCTTCTCATATGTGTTTCCTTTATTATTACAGTAGTCTGTTAGTATGGAAACGATTTGTTGTTTGGTTTATCTTAATACTCCCTCCGTCCGGAAATACTCGTCGGAGGAATGGATGTATCTAGATGTATTTTAGTTCTAGATACATTCATTTTTATGCATTTTTCCGACAAGTATTTCTGGACGGAGGGAGTATAAGAGAACGTGGTTGCCAATTCTTTTAAAGAATGGACAATCGTGGTGCGCTTATGAGTTGCGATATATGGTAAAATGTGTATCCTCTGTAACAAAGTATTATGTGTAGTTTGCCCTTTTTTTCCGACCGCTCTGTTGTGCAAACAAAATGCAGCTAGAAGAGAAATGCTTGACATGGTTAGCGAGGTTCGCCTATCGAGTTGGGCGACATGTTCTTTGGCATTTGCAAGGGCCAGCCGAATTGCCTTTTATTTTTTTATTTTGAGGTTCAACGCATCACGCGATGCAATTACACACGCAACGACGGAGTTTATCTTCTTCTTTTTTTCAGAATCTCAGGAGACACAATCAATCGCCAAACCGTCGACAACCAATGGCAGCCCACCTGATTGATGACTCGCTCAAAAACTGTCATCCCTACAAGGAAAGAGAAAGAGCAAAAGAACTTATAAAAAGCAACTTCCAGAAGCAGCACCCACCCGATGGTAGCAAGAAAAACACACCGTCTGCTCAGCCGTTCTAATAGTACCCACCATTAGACAACAACGTGTAACCCCCCCACAAAAACGCACATATTAGGTATACATTCACTACAAACTTCTAACCAAGTCACAAATCGAACCAACTCGAAACCATACCCACCCCACAAAAAAAACCAACAAAACCAACCAAAAAATACAGTACAAAAAGAAAAAAAGAATGAAAAAACACCAAAAAGAAGACTCGCGCAGCAAGGTGCGGGAACCATCTAGTTCGGGTATTATTTTTACTAAATGACCCTTGGAGGTCCTTATTTTGCCCGCTGACCCCCTTTTGTGTCGGACCGAAAAGCGTCTTAGTTGCACGCGGCGGCGCTACTCGCGAAGGCGCCTTTGACCGACACCGACGATCGGTCGCCAGTGTGGCAGCCGTCAAATGCGTCGAACCAGAAGGCGTTGCTAGACATGACACACCTGATAATCTAGTGTTTAACCACAATCATAGAAACACATATTAATACGGCGTGTCGTTGTTTACGGCGGCCGAGGTTTTGCTTAGGCATGTATATAACCATAGCAGAGACGTCTGGGCACGAGGCGTATTCATAACTCATAGTGCCTTCTCGTTTGTCGCTACTGATTGCTAGGTAAAATTAAAATATCCACCTTTGCGTTACTTTGGTCTTTGGGCACGGCAGGGTCTGAATCTGGCATTTAAACCTGCTAATGTGAAAGGGCATGGACTGGGGAAAACCAAAAGATTTAGATTGGTCTTCGCTCTATCAGCAGGAGGCGACCTCTAGGATCAGGCAGCGGACCTCCATCTTCATGCTCTGTCTCCCTTCGCCATAGATAGCTTAGCCCTCCTGCTTGCCTTTCCCATTCCTTCGACCAGTTTCCATGGGGGCACACGAGGTCACCGTGTTTGAGGTGAGGTGCCTGAGAGAGGAGCTCGAGTCGAAGGATGCGCAACTCAGGGCCAAGGACATGGAGCTCCATGAGCCCAGGGAGGAGAAGAGTGACTTGTTCCTCCGTCATGAGCGGCATTTCATGGAGCTTCAGGAGCGGCAGGAGTCCACCACTAAGATGTTGCAGGCATCATCGGTGTGGTTGCAGGAAGCGGCAGTCGCGCTGGAGTGCGAGCAAGCCGATCGTGAGGATGTCTAGGGTCGCTTGGACCGCTTGCCGGACCATGTTACCACGCAAGTGGTGAGGCTTCGCGACGCATACCATCATGCCAGCGCGACCATGCCGGTCATCGGGCTAAACCCGTTTGATCACCCCATCGACTTCTACGAGCTGCGGCTTCCTGACCTGGTCTCCTTCTTCAGCTATCTCTCTGAGGAGCTGAACTGTCTCCGCACGGTGGTGGGGGAGGCGCTGGACAAGGAGAGGGGGGGGGGTCGGGGGTACCGTCGTCGTTGCCGGTAGAATCCTCTCCGGGCTTCATCACTGAAATCCATTCATGCCATTAGATGTTGTCTTCGACGAGCTGGCTCCCGTCGACCGGGAGCGGGCTCTGCGGGCGGTGGCGCCCTGCATCACCACCGTCGTGCGCCTGGAGAAGCAGAGAACTTCAGTGGTTTGGTATGACTGTTGATTGACGTGACTGGTTTTAGCATCAGTTTGTTCGTGTCGTTCGGAGCTTCTGAAGAACTAAAGAAGGTTTGGTATGGCTATTGATTGGCTTGATTTGTTTTAACATCGTTTTGTACATGCCGTTCGAAGCATCTGAAGAACCGAAGAAGTCGCAGAACAAGTGAAGCCTAATCAGGTATGCTGATTAGGTATACATTCAACATATAAGTTAGCGATTTATCAATGTTGCTTTTGTTGCTTAGGTATGATTTGAACTTGGGTTTGTGGCTTTGGTATGCAATGAACAAGTTATCAATGTTGCTTTTGTTGCTTTGCTATTTGATTAAATCTGAACACTTATACAAATTAAGTTAACTAAGACAAATTCAGTTAAATTTGAACACCAGCACATATTTAGTTAACCTAAACATTTTGTTAACAATTGACACCAGTACAAATTCAGTTAACCTAAAAAAATCAGTTAACTTTGAACACCAGGGCAGATTCAGTTAATTGAAAATTTTAGTTAAATTTGAACACCAGGACAGTTTCAGTTAACTGAAACATCCAGTTAAAATTGACACTAGGACAAATTAAGTTAACCCAAAAAATCCAGTTAACTTTGAACACCAGGATAGATTCAGATAAATGGAAAATTCAGTTAACAATTGAAACAAATTCAGTAACTTTTAACACGAGGACAGATTCAGTTAACTGAAAAATTCAGTAAACTTTTAACACCCGGACAGATTCAGTGAACTAGAAAGATTCATTTAAATTTCAACACTTACAAAAATTCAGTTAACTTTTAACACCAGGACGGATTCAGTTAGCTGTAAAGATGCATTTGTATTTGAACACTAGGACAAAATTCAGTTAACTTCAAAGATTCAGATAATTGCAAAGATTGAGTTAACTGCAAAGATTAAGTTAGATTTCAACAATGAGAGAAATTCAGTTAATTGCAAAGATTCAGATAACTTTTAACACCGGGATAGTTCAGTTAACTTTCAACACTAGGACAAATTCAGTAAACGCTTAAACCATAGTGGTCGATGCTCTAAACTTAGTTTACAACCACATTCTTGATGGGTTGCTCGACGAGTATTTCCTCATTCTCCTTCTTCATCCCCTCCACGAACGCCATCTCCTCTTGCCTCTCCTCCGCCATCTTCTTCATTGCGTTCATGGCCTTAGCGTTCTCGACGCAAGCTTCCATGATCTCTTTGATGTCTTCACGACATTGCTTTAGAGTAGTCATGGATTCATCCATCAATAGGTCGCGCTCAATGCCGATCTTCTCTTTCTCATCCATCAGTTCGATGATGACGGCGGCCGCCTCCTGCAGTAAGGCCTTTCTCTCCTCGTGTAGCTTTGCCGACTGATGACCCACAAGTATAGGGGATCTATCATAGTCCTTTCGATAAGTAAGGGTGTCGAACCCAACGAGGAGCAGAAGGAAATGACAAGCGGTTTTCAGTAAGGTATTCTCTGCAAGCACTGAAATTATCGGTAACAGACAGTTTTGTGATAAGGTAATTTGTAACGGGTAACAAGTAACAAAAGTAAACAAGATGCAGCAAGGTGGCCCAATCCTTTTTTAGTAAAGGACAAGCCTGGACAAACTCTTATATAAAGGAAAGCGCTCCCGAGGAAACATGGGAATTATCGTCAAGCTAGTTTTCATCATGCTCATATGATTCGCGTTCGTTACTTTGATAATTTGATATGTGGGTGGACCGGTGCTTGGGTACTGCCCTTCCTTGGACAAGCATCCCACTTATGATTAACCCCTCTTGCAAGCATCCGCAACTACAAAAAAAGTATTAAAGTAAACCTAACCATAGCATGAAACATATGGATCCAAATCCGCCCCTTACGAAGCAACGCATAAACTAGGGTTTAAGCTTCTGTCACTCTAGCAATCCATCATCTACTTATTACTTCCCAATGCCTTCCCCTAGGCCCAAACAATGGTGAAGTGTCATGTAGTCGACGTTCACATAACACCACTAGAGGAAAGGCAACATACATCTCATCAAGATATCGAACGAATACCTAATTCACATGACTACTTACAGCAAGAGACCTCCCATGTTCTCAGGAACAAACGCAACTACTCACAAATCATATTCATGTTCATAATCAGAGGGGTATTAATATGCATAAAGGATCTGAACATATGATCTTCCACCAAATAAAACAACTAGCATCAACTACAAGGAGTAATAAACACTACTAGCAACCCACAGGTACCATTCTGAGGTTTTGAGACAAAGATCGGATACAAGAGATGAAGTAGGGTTTGAGATGAGATGGTGCTGGTGAAGATGTTGAGGGAGATTGACCCCCTCCCGATGAGAGGATCGATGGGTGATGACGATGGTGATGATTTCCCCCTTTCGGAGGGATGTTTCCACGGCAGAACAGCTCCGCCGGAGCCCTAGCTTGGTTTCGCCAGGTTCCGCCTCGAGACAGTGGCGCTTCGTCCCGAAAGCTTCCTCCTGATTTTTTCCAGGGCAAAAGACTTCATATAGCAAAAGATGGGCGCCGGAGGCCCGCCAGGGGGCCCACGAGGCAGGAGCGTGCCCAGGGGGGTAGGGCGCGCCCCCACCCTCGTGGACAGGGTGTGGCCCCCCTCTGGTGCTTTCTTCGCCCAATATTTTTAATATATTCCAAAACTGACTTTCCTGGAGTTTCAGGACTTTTGGAGTTGTGCAGAATAGGTCCCTAATATTTGCTCCTTTTCCAGCCCAGAATTCCAGCTACCGACATTCTCCCTCTTCGTGTAAACCTTGTAAAATAAGAGAGAATATGCATAAGTATTGTGACATAATGTGTAATAACAGCCCATAATGCAACAAATATCGATAGAAAAGCATGATGCAAAATGGACCTATCAACTCCCCCAAGCTTAGACCTCGCTTGTCCTCAAGCGGAAGCCGATAACGAAAAATATGTCCACATGTTTAGAGATAGAGGTGTCGATAAAATAAAATACGGACATGAGGGCATCATGATCATTC
>NC_057799.1:268942152-268945783 GCF_018294505.1 Triticum aestivum | reverse complement strand
TCTATTCACAATGTCAAGTATGAATCAGAAACTTCATTGAAAACTAACAAACTATGATCTCTGTCATTGAAGCAATTGCAATTTATCATAACATCGGAAAGAGTCAATATAAGAGCTTTTCAGCAAGTCCACATACTCAACTATCATTTAGTCTTTCACAATTGCCAACACTCACGCAATACTTATGGGTATGGAGTTTTAATCGGACATAGAGAAAGATAGGAGCTTATAGTGTTGCCTCCCAACCTTTTACCTCGAGGGTAATGTAACGCCCACGATGCGGCTATATCTCCCACGTGTCGAGGCACGACTTAGAGGCATAACCGCATAGTGGTTTTGTCGCAAGTAGGGTCATCTTCACATAATCCCATGTAATGAACAAGAATGGGATAAAGAGTTGGCTTACAATCGCCACTTCACACAATACATAAATATAATTCATACATCAACCAAAATACAAACATATAGACCGACTACGGTCAAGATCCAAATGAAGATAAGACAACCCCAAATGCTAGATCCCCGATCGTCCCAACTGGGCTCCACTACTGATCATCAGGAAAAGACACATAGTAACGACCACGTTCCTCGTCGAACTCCCACTTGAGATCGACCCCATCATCTGCACTGGCATCGTCGGCACCTGCAAATCTGTGAGTCACGAGGACTCAGCAATCTCACACCCGCGAGATCAAGACTATTTAAGCTTAAAGGAAAGGATGGTGTAATGAGGTGGAGCTGCAGCGGCAATGAGCATATATAGTGGCTAACATACGCAAGAGAGAGCGAGAAGAGAAGCAACAGAACGGTTGTCATCTAGCAATGACCAAGAAGTGGTCCTGAACTCCTACTTACGTCAAACATAACTCAGACTGTGTTCGCTTCCCGGACTCCGCCGAGAAGAGACCATCACGGCTACACACGCAGTTGATGTATTTTAATTGGGTCAAGTGACAAGTTATCTACAACCGGACATTAACAAATTCCCATCTGCCTCATAACCGCGGGCACGGCTTTTGAAAGATAATACCCTGCAGGGGTGTCCCAACTTAGCCCATCATAAGCTCTCACGGTCAACGAAGGATAAACCTTCTCCCGGAAAGACCCGATCAGTCTCGGAATCCCGGTTTACAAGACATTTCGACAATGGTAAAACAAGACCAGCAAAGCCGCCCGAATGTGCCGACAAATCCCGATAGGAGCTGCACATATCTCGTTCTCAGGGCACACCGAATGAGCAGTCCGTACAACTAAAACCAATCCTCGAGTTTCCCCAAGGTGGCGCTGCAAAGGGCTCTAGTTTGGACCAGCACTCAGAGGAACACTGGCCCGGGGGGTTTAAAATAAAGATGACCCTCGGGCTCTAGAAAACCCGGGGGAAAAAGGCTTAGGTGGCAAATGGTAAAACCAAGGTTGGGCCTTGCTGGAGGAGTTTTATTCAAGGCGAACTGTCAAGGGGGTCCCATAAATCACCCGACCGCGTAAGGAACACAAACTCAAGGAACATAATCCCGGTATAACAGAAACTAGGGCGGCAAGAGTGGAACAAAACACCAGGCATAAGGCCGAGCCTTCCACCCTTTACCAAATATATATAGATGCATTAATTAAATAAGAGATATTGTGATATCCCAACATATCCATGTTCCGACATGGAACAAACTTCAACTTCACCTGCAACTAGCAACGCTATAAGAAGGACTGAGCAAAAGCGGTAACTTAGCCAAACAACGGTTTGCTAGGAAAGGATGGTTAGGGGCTGACATGGCAAAATGGGAGACATGATATAGCAAGTGATAGGTAGCGCATCATGGCAATAGAGCGAACAACTAGCAAAGCAAAGATAGAAGTGATTTCGAGGGGTGGTCATCTTGCCTGCAAGGTTCTCAGAGTTGTCGAAAGCTTGATCCTCGTAAGCGTACTCAACAGGTGCCTCGTTCACGAACTCGTCTCCCGGCTCTACCCAAGACAAGAACACAAACAAACGGAACCACAATCAACCACGAGAAATGCACAAGCATCATGATGCAAAAACATGTATGATATGCAAGATATCATATGCGATGCATATGCGTGCTCCGGAAGGAAAATGATGAACATGGCAGTAACTTGGCAAACCAAGCATGCCACTGGAAATATGAGATGATTTCGGTCGAAATCGATATAAATATCACCGCAAACGGATGCACGGTTTGCAAATGGCAAGCAAAACAAGAATGACACGAATCTGCGAATAACAACATGATAGCACTTAAAATGCAACAAGCAACAATGCTACAGCACTCCAACATAGCAACAAAGCATATGGCAGTAATCTACAGGAGATGCTTGACAAAAGATGAACACTTAGCTACGGCTAGTTCACAACATATCAAGCTCAAACAAGCATGGCAAAAGTGCAAAAGATATCAGGTTCACAGACGGTGAAAAACTAGACATGGCAGAAAACAGCATCAGGTAGCAATGTTCAGAGCACGAAATCAACATGCTACAGGAACTTAACTTGGCAAAACAAGGCATGGCAGTGTTCTACTAAATGCATATGACAAAAGTCCCTTACTGACCATAAGCCAAAAAGGACCAAAAGATATGATGGCAAGCATGTAAACATAGCAAGTTTCGTTATCAGGTTTCAGACTTAGCAGAAAACAGCGCATGTCAGAAACAATAATATGTAGGCCTCTTTGTGAGCTTGATGCACTCACTACAGAGCAATGCATTACAAACCAAGCATACCTACAGCAAGATGGCATGTTTATGAAGCTATCTATGGCAAGAACAAAAGCATAGCATGTATGGATCAACTACAATAAACTTGGCAAAAATGAATATCATGTTAAGAATCTGCCAGAAATATTTTATAGTAAAAGTAGAGCAAGATTGAGTCATGCTATGGCACTCCATAATTGCAAACAAGGGCGGGAATGGATCAATTACAATAATAACTACAAAACATCCTTACTGAACATATCCAAAATATGCATGGATCTCTCTGTAGCATCAAGTTTACATGGCAACAAAATAACAGCAGACAAGTACTTAGAAATCACCAAGTCCCTGAAATCAGAAACATTACGGAGCCTACTTTGCATGCTTGTGCTAGTCACCATAGAGATCACAAAAATACATGGCATACACCACTGGAAAGGTGGCATGGCATAAAACAAAACACATGTAGAGCTCATGTGCATAAGATGCATAGATAAAATGATAAAAAAATGACAAATCTCCAAATTCTGATAAGAACCAGCAGATAACAGCAACTAGCCCTCTTGCAACAGAGATTTGGGCATCAAGACGACCTCTAATGAACATGGTGCAATTGAACGAAATGTAGAGCATCACGAGACTAACAATTTGACATATTACACACATGAAACGGAGCTATATGCAAGGAGTTATGCATCAATGAACAAGGATATATGCTATATAATTCGAATGACAGGATTTTCGGGGGTGAGGGAAAAAGTCAACGTACGCAGCTCTCCAGATCGGATCGAACCCTGGGCTCCCGAGCGGCGGCGCTACCCGTCGGAGAGGAGGCCGGAGAGCGGGAGGAGGACGCCGGCAAGAGCGAGAGGCGGCGGAGGAGGAGGCGAGGCCGGAGGGCGGCGGGGCACGGCGCGCCGGC
>NC_057799.1:268932038-268941729 GCF_018294505.1 Triticum aestivum | reverse complement strand
GGCGGGACAGGTGGCGGCCCCCGATTCGTCGGGCGGAGGCGGCGGACACGTCCGGCGGCGGGGAAAATTTTCCGGGCGCGAGGTGGAAGAGGGCTAGGGTTTCATCTGCGTGCGTTTTTCGGGGGAGAAGCATATTTATAGGTAGAGGGAGCTAGGAGACTCCAAATGAGGTGCGGTTTTCGCCCACACGATCGTGATCGAACGACCTAGAGCATGGAAGAGAGTTTGGTGGGTTTTGGGCTGGTTTTTAGGGTTTTTTTTGCTCACACATAAATGGACTTTGCGGATGCCCGGTTAACCGTTGGAGTACCAAACGACCTCCAAATGGAACGAAACTTGACCGGTGGTCTTCGGGTGGTATATTAAGGCCACTTGACAAGCCTCGGTCCATTCCGAGAATGTTTGACACCCGCACACGAAAGAAAACAAGAGGGGTGCACCGGAGGAGATAGGAGCGCCGGATTGCAAAACGGACAACGGGGAAAATGTTCGGATGCAAGAGACGAACACGTATGCAAATGCAATGCACATGATGACATGATATGAAATGCATGACATGAACAAAATGCAAAACGAAAAACAAAACCCGACCACGAAGGGAATATCACATCACATAGGCGAAAATGGCAAGAGTCGGAGTTACAAATATGGCAAGTTACATGCGGGGTGTTACAACACTCCACCACTACGAGAGGATCTCGTCCCGAGATCTAGGACTGAAAGAACTCCGGATATTCGGAACGGAGATGGTCCTCGCGTTCCCAGGTGGCTTCCCGGTCGGAATGGTGTGACCACTTCACTTTCAGGAATTTGATTGACTTGCTGCGAGTCTTGCGCTCAGTTTCTTCAAGAATAGCCACGGGGTGCTCATGATAAGACAAATCTTCTTGGAGGTCAATCTCTTCGAAGTTGATAGTGCGCTCAGGCGTCTTGAAGCACTTGCGGAGCTGTGACACGTGGAACACATCGTGCACGTTCGCGAAGTTGGAAGGAAGCTCAAGTTGAAAGGCGAGGTCGCCTCTTTTGCGAATGATCTTGAAAGGACCCACGTATCTAGGGGCAAGCTTCCCTTTAATACCGAAGCGACGAGTGCCTTTCATTGGAGAGACACGGAGGTAGACATGGTCTCCGATCTCGAAAGCCACATCACGGTGCTTACTATCATAGTAACTCTTCTGGCGCGATTGCGCGACTTTGAGATTATCACGGATGACTTTACACATTTCTTCAGCTTCAGTGGTTAAGTCATTGCCAAGAAGTTGGCGTTCACCAGTCTCTGACCAATTGAGAGGAGTACGACACTTTCTGCCATAGAGAATCTCGAATGGGGCCTTGCCCGAACTCGCTTGAAAGCTGTTGTTGTAGGAGAATTCAGCATATGGAAGACAATCTTCCCATTTCATGCCAAAGGAAATGACACAAGCCCTGAGCATATCTTCAAGAATTTGATTGACTCGCTCGACTTGGCCACTAGTTTGAGGATGGAAAGCTGTGCTGAAGCGAATGTTTGTGCCCATGGCCTTCTGGAAGGAGTCCCAGAACTTAGAGGTGAAGATGCTTCCACGATCTGAAGAAATCAATTGTGGAATGCCGTGCAAAGAGACAATTTTGGAGGTGTAAAGCTCTGCCAGCTGAGCTGCTGTGATGGATTCTTTGATTGGAAGGAAATGAGCCACTTTAGAAAGCTTGTCAATGACAACGAAGATAGCATCATTTCCACGCTTGGACTTTGGAAAACCAGTCACGAAGTCCATTTCGATATGATCAAACTTCCATTCTGGGATAGCAAGAGGTTGGAGGAGACCAGCTGGTCGTTGGTGTTCTGCTTTCACTCTTCGACAGACATCACATTCATTCACGAATTGAGCAATTTCTCGCTTCATTCGAGTCCACCAATACGACTGCTTGAGGTCATGATACATCTTCGTACTTCCATGATGAATGGATAGGAGAGAATTGTGCGCCTCGTTTATTATGACTTTCCTTAGATCACCTTTAGGAACCACAATCCGGTCCTCGAAAAACAAAGTGTCTCTGTCATCAATGCGATAGCACTTGTATTTGGAAAGACCCTTGTCGATACCACGTTTCACCTTCTTCACCATGGCATCAGGGAGTTGTGCCTCACGAATTTGATCTTCCAAAGTAGGAGATACTATGAGGTTGGCAAGAAAGCCTTGAGGAACAACTTGGAGATTCAGCTTGCGGAAAGCTTCACAAAGATCCAGTTGGAAAGGTTTGAGAATTAAGCTGTTGCAATACGCCTTCCTGCTTAAAGCATCTGCAATGACATTGGCCTTGCCTGGAGTATATTCAATACTCGGATTGTACTCTTGAATCATTTCGACCCATCGAGTCTGCCTGAGGTTGAGGTTGGGCTGAGTGAAGATGTACTTGAGACTCTTGTGATTGGTGAATATGTCCACTTTTCTTCCCAACAAGAGATGTCTCCACGTTATTAATGCATGGACAACTGCCGCCAACTCAAGATCGTGAGTGGGGTAGTTCTTCTCGTTGGGCTTCAACTGACGAGAGGTATAGGCCACAACTTTCTTCTCTTGCATTAACACAGCACCGAGACCTTGGAGAGAAGCATCACAGAAAACTTCAAATGGCTTTGATTCATCAGGAGGTGTTAAGACAGGAGCTGTGACAAGTTTCTCTTTGAGAGTGTTGAAAGCAACGTCACACTCAGGAGACCAGACATACTTCACATGCTTCTGGAGGAGGTTGGAAAGAGGCTTTGCAATCTTGGAGAAATTCTCAACGAATCTTCGGCAATAGCTTGCAAGACCAAGAAAACTGCGGAGCTGCTTGACATTCTGAGGAGGTTCCCAATTCACAATTGCGGACACCTTCTCGGGGTTAATAGCGTTGCCATTGGCAGAGATGATGTGACCAAGGAAAAGAACTTCATCGAGCCAAAACTCACATTTGGAGAACTTCGCATAGAATTGATACTCTCTGAGCTTGTCGAGCACCAATCGCAAATGTTTGGCATGATCCTTCTTATTCTTGGAGAAGACCAAGATATCATCGAGATACACCAGGACGAATTCATTGGTATAGGGGTTGAAGATGAGATTCATCATCCGAGAGAATACTGAAGGAGCATTGACAAGGTCGAAAGACACGACAGTATATTCATAAGAACCAAAGCTTGTTCTGGATGCTGTCTTGGGAATATCTTCTTCACGAATGCGAATCTGATGATAACCCATATGAAGGTCAAGCTTGGAGAATACTTTACCACCTTTGAGTTGCTCAAATAGCTCATTGATGTTGGGAAGTGGATACTTGTTCTTGATTGTCTTCTTTTTCAATGGACGGTAGTCGACACAAAGTCGGTGCGTGCCATCCTTCTTCTTGACAAAAAGAACACCACAACCCCATGGAGAAGAACTCGGTCTGATCAAACCCAGACACTCTTGTTCATCGAGCTGTTTCTTCAATTCCTTCAGCTCATTGGGTCCAAGCTTGTATGGACGGTTGCAAACGGGTTCAGTGTCTGGCTCAAGTTCGATAACGAACTCAACTGGCCGGTGAGGAGGCATACCCGGAAGCTCTTTTGGAAAGACATCTTGATACTCACAAACGACTGGAATTTGAGAGATGGCATTCAATTCGCCCTTCTCATCGAGAGAAAATAACCGAATGGTTTCATCACGAGCGGCATAAATAATCACATCCTCAGAAGAGTGTGTCAATTGAATTTCCCTGGCAGCACAATCAAGTTGAGCTTTGTGCTTAGAAAGCCAGTCCATCCCGAGAATAAGATCAATATCCGAGTCGCCAAGAACAATTGGAGAAGACATAAATTCATAGTCGCCCATCTTGATTGCGGAATCCCGAACGAATGCTCGAGAAGTCAGTTATCGAGCCGGAGAAACAATAGACAAAGGACTCGGCAATACTTCAGTAACCAGATCATGCATAGCCACAAAAGGTCTAGAAATGAAAGAATGCGATGCACCAGTATCAAAAAGAACTTTTGCAGGAATATCATTAACAGGAAGATTACCCATTATCACATCAGTAGATTCCTCCGCTTGAGCTGCATTCATCATGTTCACCTTAGCAGACTTTGGATTATGCTTGACCACTGCATTGCTGGAAGATCTGACAGGAGGAGGAGCAGGCAGACGCCTTTGGTTGAAGCATTTGTTAGCATAGTGACCTTTCTGCTGACACTTGTTGCAAGTCACCTCTGAGAGTGGACGGTGATAAGGAGCATTGTACTTTGGAGCTTGATTCTGAGACTTGTTCTGATAGCCAGAGTTGGAAGAGTTGGAAGAACCATGGCCACCTTTGTTCTTCTGCTGGTAAGGCTGACGAAACGGAGGAGGAGGAGGCAACCAGAACTTCTATTGCTTAGCAGTCACAAGTGAGGAAGAAGAAGACTGAACTGCGTCCCTGACTCTTTTCTTAGAAGCCTCACACTTGAGCTGAGCAGCCTCTTACTTCAGTGCCATATTATAGAATTGATCAAACTTAGTAGGCTCAACAAGAACGAGAGCTAACTGCAGATCCTCTTTAAGACCACCTCTGAAGTGATAGATCATGCTCTTTTCATCAGGAACGTCTTGTTTAGCGAAGCGAGCAAGTTTCTGAAACTGGATGTTGTATTGATACACAGACATGTTGCCTTGCTTGAGATTGCGGAACTCCTCACGCTTGCTCTCAACAACACTTTGTGGAATGTGGTGCACTTTGAAATCCCGACAGAAGTCAGTCCAAGTGATCACACGACCTCCTCTGGAATCTTTGTATTGTTGATACCAATCAGCAGCTTGGTCCTTGAGCTGGAAAGAAGCAAACTTGACATAGTCCTCGGGCCTGACATTGCTACATTCAAAATGCTTGTTGATGTCCACGAGCCAATCATCGGCATCCGTGGCCTCGGCATAGTAGCTGAAAGACCTGGGCTGATTTGCGAGAAACTGGTTGAGAGTGGCAAAGTGAAGCTGATTGTTGCCTTGACCTTGATTGCCTTGCCCTTGGGTGCATTCTTGCAAGAGTTGCAGAATCATCTGAGCATTGGCGTTGGTGGCTGCCATGATAGCTTGCCATGCCTCCGGAGGTGGAGGTGGTGGCGGAGGGTTCGCTTGACTCCCTTCATTGCGTTCCAGATTCTGACGCGTTGGCGGAGCCATCCTGAAGAGGGTGACATCCGTTAGCATCTTGATAGATAAATAGATAAGTAGAATCAACGGATAGAAATTGCAACATATAGTCTTCACAATAAACATTCGAACGAAGATGAACGAATGAATTCCGTAGTAAATAATCACACTTCCATAAGTTGAAAAGACACTTGAAAAAGATATGGAATCAACATATGACTTTGAAGCAACTCGAATACCACAATCGAAAACAACACAAAGTATTGGCTTGCAGAATAAGCCGGAACAAACATATGATAGATATTTCGTCCGAAGTTTTCGTGATGGGGCCCACACGGGCTCAATCGTATAACACCATCATGTACAAGGCTGTGCACATGACATACGAAGCGTCCCCGAGTCGGCATAGCCAAGGACTCTTTAAGACACTACGAGACCACTGTAAAACCAACCGTGTACAGGCGGACCACTAGACATCGAACCCCAATCTCATATCATGCGTCTGTCGGAAAGATATCCTAAGGCTACTAGAATTCCCACTTATAAACTCCCGAAACTTTCTGGTTATGCAATCTGGTGTTGGGGATACAGGGGACACAAAATATATCACCCAAACTAGCAATCCCTAGATCTAGCTGTATCCATCCGTCAACACATAACCAAGAAACCTTCGGAAATCGTTTACCTCAACCTTCGAAAAACATCCGTTATACAAGTTATGGCAATACTCCCGAACTCCCGCCCCAGTACTGGGTGGCGTCGAGGTGATCTCACCAACAATTGCATAAAAGAGATTTCGATGTCGGCGAAACTCAGGTATTCCAGAACTGCAACGATAAAATTGTGACGACAACACCTCGGAGCTCGACTCCCCGGGACACTGCCACAACCCCTAAATGTCAGGAGGCACCAAGAACAATGTTCTCGTCACAAAACCATCGGAACGATTCCAAGATACCCGCGTGATCCTAAATTTTTTTAGTGAAATTTGAGGAGAGAATAGTCAAAACTTCTACGTCAGGAGACCTCACCAGAGCGACGAAGGGACTGAGGAGTAAAAAGAATCCTACTCTCCGATATATATAATCCTAAGACTCAAAACATTTTTGTTCTAGACTCAACAACGCCAGCGATTCGATCAAGCAGGGGGCTCCTAAGTCGGGGATGGCTCTGATTACCAACTTGTAACGCCCACGATGCGGCTATATCTCCCACGTGTCGAGGCACGACTTAGAGGCATAACCGCATAGTGGTTTTGTCGCAAGTAGGGTCATCTTCACATAATCCCATGTAATGAACAAGAATGGGATAAAGAGTTGGCTTACAATCGCCACTTCACACAATACATAAATATAATTCATACATCAACCAAAATACAAACATATAGACCGACTACGGTCAAGATCCAAATGAAGATAAGACAACCCCAAATGCTAGATCCCCGATCGTCCCAACTGGGCACCACTACTGATCATCAGGAAAAGACACATAGTAACGACCACGTTCCTCGTCGAACTCCCACTTGAGATCGACCCCATCATCTGCACTGGCATCATCGGCACCTGCAACTGTTTTGGTAGAATCTGTGAGTCACGAGGACTCAGCAATCTCACACCCGCGAGATCAAGACTATTTAAGCTTAAAGGAAAGGATGGTGTAATGAGGTGGAGCTGCAGCGGCAATGAGCACATATAGTGGCTAACATACGCAAGAGAGAGCGAGAAGAGAAGCAACGGAACGGTCGTCATCTAGCAATGACCAAGAAGTGGTCCTGAACTCCTACTTACGTCAAACATAACTCAGACCGTGTTCGCTTCCCGGACTCCGCCGAGAAGAGACCATCACGGCTACACACGCAGTTGATGTATTTTAATTGGGTCAAGTGACAAGTTATCTACAACCAGACATTAACAAATTCCCATCTGCCTCATAACCGCGGGCACGGCTTTCAAAAGATAATACCCTGCAGGGGTGTCCCAACTTAGCCCATCATAAGCTCTCACGGTCAACGAAGGATAAACCTTCTCCCGGAAAGACCCGATCAGTCTCGGAATCCCGGTTTACAAGACATTTCGACAATGGTAAAACAAGACCAGCAAAGCCGCCCGAATGTGCCGACAAATCCCGATAGGAGCTGCACATATCTCGTTCTCAGGGCACACCGGATGAGCAGTCCGTACAACTAAAACCAATCCTCGAGTTTCCCCAAGGTGGCGCTGCAAAGGGCTCTAGTTTGGACCAGCACTCAGAGGAACACTGGCCCGGGGGGTTTAAAATAAAGATGACCCTCGGGCTCTAGAAAACCCGGGGGAAAAAGGCTTAGGTGGCAAATGGTAAAACCAAGGTTGGGCCTTGCTGGAGGAGTTTTATTCAAGGCGAACTGTCAAGGGGGTCCCATAAATCACCCGACCGCGTAAGGAACGCAAACTCAAGGAACATAATCCCGGTATAACAGAAACTAGGGCGGCAAGAGTGGAACAAAACACCAGGCATAAGGCCGAGCCTTCCACCCTTTACCAAATATATATAGATGCATTAATTAAATAAGAGATATTGTGATATCTCAACATATCCATGTTCCGACATGGAACAAACTTCAACTTCACCTGCAACTAGCAACGCTATAAGAAGGACTGAGCAAAAGCGGTAACTTAGCCAAACAACGGTTTGCTAGGAAAGGATGGTTAGGGGCTGACATGGCAAAATGGGAGAAATGATATAGCAAGTGATAGGTAGCGCAACATGGCAATAGAGCGAACAACTAGCAAAGCAAAGATAGAAGTGATTTCGAGGGGTGGTCATCTTGCCTGCAAGGTTCTCAGAGTTGTCGAAAGCTTGATCCTCGTAAGCGTACTCAACAGGTGCCTCGTTCACGAACTCGTCTCCCGGCTCTACCCAAGACAAGAACACAAACAAACGGAACCACAATCAACCACGAGAAATGCACAAGCAACATGATGCAAAAACATGTATGATATGCAAGATATGATATGCGATGCATATGCGTGCTCCGGAAGGAAAATGATGAACATGGCAGTAACTTGGAAAACCAAGCATGCCACTGGAAAGATGAGATGATTTCGGTCGAAATCGATATAAAGATCACCGGAAACGGATGCATGGTTTGCAAATGGCAAGCAAAACAAGAATGACACGAATCTGCGAATAACAACATGATAGCACTTAAAATGCAACAAGCAACAATGCTACAGCACTCCAACATAGCAACAAAGCATATGGCAATAATCCACAGGAGATGCTTGACAAAAGATGAACACTTAGCTACGGCTAGTTCACAACATATCAAGCTCAAACAAGCATGGCAAAAGTGCAAAAGATATCAGGTTCACAGACTTGGTGAAAAACTGGACATGGCAGAAAACAGCATCAGGTAGCAATGTTCAGAGCACGAAATCAACATGCTACAGGAACTTAACGTGGCAAAACAAGGCATGGCAGTGTTATACTAAATGCATATGACAAAAGTCCCTTACTTACCATAAGCCAAAAAGGACCAAAAGATATGATGGCAAGCATGTAAACATAGCAAGTTTCGTTATCAGGTTTCAGACTTAGCAGAAAACAGAGCATGTCAGAAACAATAATATGTAGGCCTTTTTGTGAGCTTGATGCACTCACTACAGAGCAATGCATAACAAACCAAGCATACCTACAGCAAGATGGCATGTTTATGAAGCTATCCGTGGCAAGAACAAAAGCATAGCATGTATGGATCAACTACAATAAGCTTGGCAAACATGAATATCATGTTAAGAATCTGCCAGAAATATTTTATAGCAAAAGTAGAGCAAGATTGAGTCATGCTTTGGCACTCCATAATTGCAAACAAGGGCGGGAATGAATCAATTACAATAATAGCTACAAAACATCCTTACTGAATATCTCCAAAATATGCATGGATCTCTCTGTAGCATCAAATTTATATGGCAACAAAATAACAACAGACAAGGACTTGGAGAAATCACTAAGTCCCTGAAATCAGAAACATTACAGAGTCTACTTTGCATGCTTGTGCTAGTCACCATAGAGATCACAAAAATACATGGCATACACCACTGGAAAGGTGGCATGGCATAAAACAAAACACATGTAGAGCTCATGTGCATAAGATGCACAGATAAAATGATACAAAAATGACAAATCTCCAAGTTCTGATAAGAACCAGCAGATAACAGCAACTAGCCCTCTTGCAACAGAGATTTGGGCATCAAGATGGCCTCTAATGAACATCGTGCAATTGAACAAAATGTAGAGCATCACGAGACTAACAATTTGACATATTACACACGTGAAACGGAGCTACATGCAAGGAGTTATGCATCAATGAACAAGGGTATATGCTGTATAATTCGAATGACAGGATTTTCGGGGGTGAGGGAAAAAGTCAACGTACGCAGCTCTCCAGATCGGATCGAACCCTGGGCTCCCGAGCGGCGGCGCTGCCCGTCGGAGAGGAGGCCGGAGAGCGGGAGGAGGACGCCGGCGAGAGCGAGAGGCGGCGGAGGAGGAGGCGAGGCCGGAGGGCGGCGGGGCACGGCGCGCCGGCG
>NC_057799.1:268600100-268624005 GCF_018294505.1 Triticum aestivum | reverse complement strand
AGGCCAGGCCTCTGGTCAATTTTTCCTCTCCACTGGGCCGGCCTCTAAGGCCCAGCCGCCCTCACCAGCTTCCTAACCCTAGCCCTCACCACGCTCTGGCCCGATCCCCTCTCTCCTCTTCGTTCTCCTCCTGCCGCCGCACACACACGCACGCATCGAGCAGAGCCCGCTCGATCCCCTCGCCTCCATCCTCCACGAGCCGGTCTCCCCGCCTCTGGCAACGGCCGCCGTCCCGTGCCCAAGCTCCGCCGCTCGCGAGCCTCCCCTTCTGCTCGCACCCTCCAGGGCGCTGCCTTGCTGCTCCCTCGCGCTGCCATCTTCCTCACTCGATCTCTCCCTCGCGCCCGACGTCCTGCAGCACCAGGCCGGAGCCCCGTCGGCCTCCTCGCCGCCGTCGCGCCCCTTCCATCTCCAGCCACTCCTCTGCAGCTCCTTCCTCCACCACCGCGTCTTGGCCCTGCCCTCGCCGCGCCCTGCTCCCTTCTGCAGGTGTTGCTCCGCCCTGAGCTGCGGTGCGACTAACTCCGGCGGCCCCGTCGCTTCTGCGAGCGAGCGCCGCGCGCCCAACCTCCTGCTTCGCCTGTCCTCTGCTCCGCCTCCATCGCCGGCGACCACGACCAGCACCCTCTCGTCGGTGAACCTCCGCCGCACGCTTCCCTCTGTTCCGGCCATCACGTCCCCGACGCCCTTGCTGCTGCTGCTAGACCACCGTCGCCTCCTTGCTGCTGGCATCCCGAGGCCTTGTGATGTTTTGTGTTGCTTCGTTTTGGATGCGCCAAGCTCCTCTCCGAACATGTACGACTACACCTGCTGATGCGTCAAGTACCTTGGAACGTCTACGACTACGCGGACTCGCCAAGTACCACGACGACCGTGTACCACTACCGTCGCCGTGTGCCACTACTTCCACTACCGTCACCGAAGACCCGTGTAACGGAACCGTCAAGTTCGACTACCTCCGCGTGTACCGCTACTTCTAATACCGCCCCCGTGAACAACTACTTCCACTTCGAACGCGTTCCGCCCCGAATGCACGCTTCGAAGGTATAACCCCGAGACGACGTCCGTGGACCGAATGCATGTGTGTTGTATGAGATGCTCGTGTTTGCACCGTTTCCGAGAGAGGTCTTTGCACGTTCCTCGTTTCCATACCACTAACCCGTGGGAGCCCGGAATCCGGGAGCACCCCACCATCCTTGCGCGACACGCTCACGCCCATTTCTTTTGCACCGGTATCTCCGTGAGCTACCGGAACCGATATGTTGCTGTGGAATCATTTTCGGATTCGTTGCCGTGGCACCCCTTTCTTCCACCACGGCGACAAATGCTCCTAATCATCTTCATGTCAACATTTTCATAAAATTGCATATAACTTACATCTGTCATTCGCATCATGATAACAACATTTAAAATGTCTAAAATTGCATTTGTATTAAATTGCTAAATGACATGAGGATTTTCCGGAATTGTTGTTTGTTGTTCCGGCCTCATTTAAACTTGCCTAGCTAGGTAGTCTTCATATGCTTCACCTCTTGCCATGGTAATCAACATTTAATATGGTCGAGTACATAATGAGAGAGAACTAAATAATTGATGTGGTGTTTCGTCAATATGCAACTCGTTGCATATTGAGCTCCATTTAATTTGTAGTTTTCTTTGTTGCATTTTCCCATGCCATGCCTCATTTAAACCGGACATGCATCATACTTGACTGTGCATCATGCCATGTGTATGTGGTGGTTGTTTACTATGTTGTTTGTTTCTTTCCGGGTTGCTTCTCTCGTTAGCTTCGGTTTTGTTCCGGAGTTGTGAGGATTCGTTCGACTACATCCATTTGTCTTCTTCATGGACTCGTTCTTCTTCCCTGCGGGATCTCAGGCAAGATGACCATACCGTCGAAATCACTTCTATCTTTGCTTGCTAGTTGTTCGCTCTATTGCTATGCTGCGCTACCTACCACTTGCTATATCATGCCTCCCAAATTGCCATGAACCTCTAACCTTTGTCACCCTTCTTAGCAAACCGTTGTTTGGCTATGTTACCGCTTTTGCTCAGCCCCTCTTATAGCGTTGCTAGTTGCAGGTGAAGTTGAAGATTGCTCCATGTTGGAACATGTTTATGTTGGGATATCACAATATCTCTTATCTTAATTAATGCATCTATATACTTGGTAAAGGGTGGAAGGCTCGGCCTTATGCCTGGTGTTTTGTTCCACTCTTGCCGCCCCTAGTTTCCGTCATACCGGTGTTATGTTCCTTGATTTTGCGTTCCTTACACGGTTGGGTGATTTATGGGACCCCCTTGACAGTTCGCTTTGAATAAAACTCCTCCAGCAAGGCCCAACCTTGGTTTTACCATTTGCTACCACCTATCCCCTTTTCCCTTGGGTTCTGCAGACTCAAGGGTCATCTTTATTTTAACGCCCCCCCCGGCCAGTGCTCCTTCGAGTGTTGGTCCGAAACGAGTAGACTGCGGGGCCACCTTGGGGAAACTTGAGGTCTGGTTTTACTCGTAGGATGTCTCATCCGGTGTTGCCCTGAGAACGAGATATGTGCAGCTCCTATCGGGATTTGTCGGCACATCGGGCGGCTTTGCTGGTCTTGTTTTACCATTGTCGAAATGTCTTGTAACCGGGATTCCGAGACTGATCGGGTCTTCCTGGGAGAAGGAATATCCTTCGTTGACCGTGAGGGCTTATAATGGGCTAATTTGGGACACCCCTGCAGGGTATTATCTTTCGAAAGCCGTGCCCGCGGTTATGTGGCAGATGGGAATTTGTTAATATCCGGTTGTAGAGAACTTGACACTTGACCTTAATTAAAACGCATCAACCGCGTGTGTAGCCGTGATGGTCTATTCTCGGCGGAGTCCGGGAAGTAAACACGGTTTCTGGGTTATGTTTGACGTAAGTAGGAGTTTAGGATCACTTCTTGATCATTGCTAGTTCACGACCATTCCGTTGCTTCTCTTCTCGCTCTCCTTTGCGTATGTTAGCCACCATATATGCTTAGTGCTTGCTGCAGCTCCACCTCATTACCCCATCCTTGCCTTTAAGCTTAAATAGTCTTGATCTCGCGGGTGTGAGATTGCTGAGTCCTCGTGACTCACAGATACTTCCAAAACAGTTGCAGGTGCCGAGGATACCAGTGCAGGTGACGCAACTAAGCTCAAGTGGGAGTTCGATGAGGAACGTGGTCGTTACTATGTTTCTTTTCCAGATGATCAGTAGTGGAGCCCAGTTGGGACGATCGGGGATCTAGCAGTTGGGTAGTCTTCTTTTATTTTGGTTCCGTAGTCGGACCTATGTGTGTATCTCTGAATGATGTATGATTTATTTATGTATTGTGTGAAGTGGCGATTGTAAGCCAACTCTTTATCCCATTCTTGTTCATTACATGGGATTGTGTGAAGATGACCCTTCTTGCGACAAAACCACAATGCGGTTATGCCTCTAAGTCGTGCCTCGACACGTGGGAGATATAGCCGCATCGTGGGCGTTACAGTAGTACCGCTCGGGTGGGCGGTAGTACCGCTTGTCAACATAAGCGGTAGTACTGCGCATCACCAGCAGTAGTACCGCCCAGCGAGATGCAACTACTAGACAAGAAGGCTTGGCTCAAAAAGGAACGAAAAACAAACGGCAAGAAGAGGAGACTAAGAAAAGGCAGAGAGAAAGGCAAGAGACAATGAGAACCAACCACAAGACACAACCTCTCCAAGGAGAGGGCGGTGGCTAGAGCCACCTATGTTTGAGTCAATTGGTATGGCACCGCGAAGAATTATCCTTGGGCCCATGACCAAAACTCGTCTTTGAAGCACAAGTACCATCAAAAATGTCTAATGGGAAAGAGTTGATCAATTTATGCATAATAAGGGGAGGAAGAGTTCATTGAGAGAACAACACTCCCCCTATGTCCATGCCTACACCTAAACAAGATAACAAGTTGAGTATGGTGGGGAGTGCAAGTGTTCAAGCAACATGGCTCGAATCAATGATATTTAGCTCATGCCTTAACTCGCGAAATCTTGCTTCATCCAACGGCTTCGTGAAAATATCTGCAAGGTTTCATGAGTGTTGACATAGTTGAGCTCGATCTTCCCTCGCCTAATATGATCCCGGATGAAGTGATACCGAATCTCAATATGCTTCGTGTTGAAGTGTTGCACCGGGTTGAGAGAAATCTTGATGGCACTTTCATTGTCACACCAAAGAGGCACTTTGTCACAAATGACACCGTAATCCTTTAAAGTTTGCCTCATCCATAAGAGTTGTGCACAACAACTGCCGGCCGCCAGATACTCCGCTTCGGTGGACGAGAGAGACACACAACTTTGCTTTTTAGAAGATGAACTTACCAAAGAGCAACCAAGGAATTGGCACCCTCCGGAAGTGGACTTCCTATCCACTTTGTCTCCCCCCCAATCGGAGTCTGAATACCCTACAAGCTTGAAGTTTGCTCCTCTTGGGTACCATAAGCCAAAGTTTGGGGTATGAGCCAAATATCGAAAGATTCGCTTGACCGCCACAAAGTGGCTTTCCTTAGGCGCGGCTTGAAAACGTGCACAAATTCCCACACTCAACATGATATCCGGTCTAGATGCACAAAGGTAAAGTAAGGAACCAATCATGGAGCGATATACCTTTTGATCCACCGCTTTACCATTGGGATTGATGTCAAGTTGGCACTTGGTCGGCATTGGAGTGGACGCCGGCTTGACATCACTTAGCTTGAATCTCTTGAGCATGTCTTGAGTGTATTTGGCTTGGTTGATGAAGGTCCCTTCTCTTCTTTGCTTTACTTCGAAACCGAGAAAGAACTTCAACTCTCCCATGGAAGACATATTGAACTTTGAGGTCATGAGTGCGGCAAATTCCTCATTGAAAGCTTTGTTAGGGGAACCAAAGATAATGTTATCAACATATAGTTGGCACACAAACAACTCCCCTTTGACCTTCTTAGTAAAAAGAGTGGGGTCGATTAGCCCAACTTCAAACCCACGATCTTGTAACAACTCGGTAAGGTGGTCATACCACACACGTGGGGCTTGTTTAAGGCCATAGAGTGCCTTATCGAGTTGATACGCATGATCGGGAAAGTAGGGATCCTCGAACCCGGGGGGTTGCATGACATAAACCAACTCATTAGTAGGACCATTAAGAAAAGCACTCTTCACATCCATTTTTTGCAACTTAAAGTTGTGATGATAAGCATAAGCAATCAACAAACGAATAGATTCAAGGCGTGCAACGGGAGCAAAGGTTTCACCGTAGTCGATACCCTCGACTTGGGAGTAGCCTTGTGCCACCAATCGTGCCTTGTTGCGGATGATGGTCCCATGAGCATCTTGCTTGTTCTTGAATATCCACTTGGTTCCAATGACATTGTGGTTCCCCGTTGGCCTTGGCACTAATCTCCACACCTTGTTGTACTCGAAGTTGTTGAGTTCTTCATGCATGGCATTAAGCCAATCCGGATCTTCGAGTGCTTCATATACCTTTTGGGGTTCCACACAAGAGACAAACGCGTGATGTTCACAATAGTTTGGTAATTGTCTACAAGTGCTTACCCCCTTTTGAATGCTTCCAAGCACATTCTTCATGAGATGACCCTTGGTGGAGAGCTTGGAAGCAATCTTGGCGGCACGACGCTCCAATTCCTCCTCGGTGGTGAGTTGAGGAGCGCTAACTTGATCATCTTGAGCGCCGTCTTGAGCTTGTTCTTGATCTTGAACTTGCTCGGAGGAGAGAACTTGACCTTGGGCATCACTTGGTGTGTCACCACCGTCTTGAGCATGATCTTGCCCTTGGTCTTGTTCATGAGGTTGAGGGCCTTCACTTTGTTCTTCGGAAGCGTGTGGGCCTTGGGTTGGTGATGGCTCCACTTGAGTGGAGCATTGTCCTTCTCCTTCGGCCACAAAGGGTTCCTCAATGGGTAGGATAAAACCAACACCCATTTTTCTTATGGCTTGAGGAGGAATTTCATCACTTTTATTCTCATCAAACTCCACGTTACACGTCTCATCAATAAGTCCTGTGGATTTATTCAGGACACGGTAAGCATGCGAGTTTGTAGCATACCCAACAAATATGCCCTCATAAGCTCTAGCCTCAAATTTAGACAACCGAACACCTTTCTTGAGAATGAAACACTTACACCCGAACACCCGAAAGTACTTGAGGTTGGGCTTGTTACCGGTGAGTATCTCATATGGAGTCTTGTTCAAGCCCTTGCGGAGGTAGAGCCGATTGGATGCATGACACGCGGTGTTGATGGCTTCGGCCCAAAAGTTGTATGGAGACTGGAACTCCGCCATCATGGTCCTTGCGGCATCCATCAACGTCCGGTTCTTCCTCTCCGCAACACCGTTTTGTTGAGGGGTGTAAGGTGCGGAATATTGATGCTTGATCCCCTCATCACTAAGAAACTCATCCAAGGTGTAGTTGTTGAACTCGGTGCCATTGTCACTTCTTACTGTCAAGATCTTTGCGTTGTGTTAACGTTGGGCTTCATTTGCAAAGTCAATGACGGTTTGTTGGGTCTCACTCTTCCTCTTGAAGAAATACACCCAAGTGTATCTTGAATAGTCATCCACAATCACCAAGCAATACTTCCTACCCCCAAGACTATCAAAGGATGGAGGCCCAAAGAGATCCAAATGAAGGAGCTCCAAAGGCCTCTTCGAGTAAATGAGAGTCGTGGGAGGGTGAGCCTTCTCATGAAGCTTTCCATCAATACAAGAACTGCAAGCACGATCTTTAGCAAAACTAACGTTCGTTAGTCCACGGACATGATCCCCCTTGAGAAGAATTTGCAAAGATCTCATATTGACATGGGCTAAACGGCGATGCCAAAGCCATCCCACGTCAACTTTAGCCATTAGGCATGTCGCGGTCTTAGTGGGTCACTCCGAAAATTTAATCACATAGAGACCGTTCTCGATCACGAGAGGGCCACGGTATCAATATCAAAGAAGGGGAAAAACCCATGATTGCAAGTTGACAAACAGAAAGTAAATTGTATGCAAGGGACTCAACAAGCATGACTTTCTCGATCGTGAGATCATGAGAAATGACAACTTTGCCGAGTCCCAATACCTTAGAAGACGAGGCATCACCCCACTCGACATTGGTGGGCATAGATGGAATCTTGTGCACATCCACCACCAAGTCCTTGCTTCCGGTCATATGATTTGTAGCTCCACAATCGAGCAACCATGATCCCCCACCGGAAGCAAACACCTACAAGAGATCAATGCTTGGTTTTAGGTACCCATTTTGTAATGGGTCCTTTGATGTTAGTAACAAGGGTCTTAGGAACCCAAATAGACCATTCAATATACTCATGAGGAGAACCAACAAATTTGGCATAAACATGCCCATCACTAGCACGACATAGCACATAAGAAGGATTAAAGTCGACGGCTTTGTTGGAAGGGGTGGCATTGCCCTTCTTGACACCGCCACCCTTCGCATTGTTCTTCTTCTCCTTGGAAGCACCCTCTACCTCCTTCACAAAAGTTTGCTTGAGAGGAGGAGGTCGTTTGGTCTTGTCATTCTTCTTCTTGTTCTTGGGCTTGGGTGCGAACCCAATCCCCTCCTTGGCCAGAACTTCCTTTTGATTGCTCAAAAGGTCGTTGAGGTTCTTCTCACCTTGTATGCATGACACAAGGCCTTTCTCAAGTTGCTCCTTCAACTTAGCATTCTTCTCAACAAGATGCACATGCTCACAACAAGGGTTAGTAGCATTTGCATTATCAATTAACACGATATGAAGAAAGGTGGCATTCTCCTTAGTTAGCTTCACTTGGAGTTGATCATGAGACTCCTTGAGGCTAGCATGAACACCCTTCAAGACTTTGTGAGCCTTGTCGAGAATGTCAAACTCCTCTTTGAGTCTAGCAAGATCAACCCCAAGCTTTGCCTTCTCGGAGTTTAGCACATGAGACACAACAAGAGCATGATCAAGATCTTTCTTTAACTTAGCATGATCATCGTTGTATGACTCCTCAAGAGCCAAACGAAGACCATGCTCTTCGTCAAGAGCACTGGAAAGATCCGAAATCTCATCGGCGTAGTCACGACTATGCCCCTGCATCTTAGAGATGGTATCTTCGTGAGCCTCGATCATGTCATTGGCTTCACCAAGTTGTTCCAAGAGAGCAACGAAGTGCTTCTTGGATTTACCCTTGAGTTTACCCATGAAGGTCTCAAACTCATTTTCCTCCACATTTGTCCCCTCATGTTCATCAATGCTATCTGTCGAAGAAGGATGATTAATGATGGTAGTTTTGATGTTGGGGGTTACCTTGTTGGTGGCTTTAGCCATGAGGCACTTGGCGGTGATGTTCTCATTGGGTGAGTCGAAGAGAGACATCCGTGGAGTCATCATCATCATCATCCTCATTGTACTCTTCTTGTACCACCAATGCCTTGGGAGGAGTCTTCTTGGTGAAGTTGCTCTTGTTGGGGAATGACTTGGCCTTGTCCTTTCGGATGAGCTTGCCACCATTGTCTTCCCTCTTCTCGTAAGGGCACTCCGCAACAAAGTGGCTCACATTGCCACAATTGAAGCACGTCCTCACTCGTTGCTTGCCCTTTATGCCACTTGAATTGTTCTTGTTGAAGTTTGGCCTTGTGTTCTTCTTGCTCCAAAATTGCCTTCAAGCAAGAGCCATGTGTTCATGATAGGCATACTTCATATCTTCGAGGTTGCTCTCCTCTTCTTCCTCTTCATCCTCTGCCTCCATACTAACCTTGGCCTTTAGAGCAAGGTTGGGCTTCTTTACTCTTTGAGAGCGAAGAACCGCATTGTCGGCGGTCTTGTCCAAGATGCTCATAGCAACGAACTCATCCAACACTTCACTTGAGGACAAGGTGTGGAAGTCCGGCCTTTGACGAATGACGGAGGACATGGCTTTGTGGTAGGGCATCATTGCCTTGAGGAATTTGCGCTTGATCCAATTGTCATCCATGTCCTTACTTCCATCATCTCGGAGAGAGACCACGAGTTTGGTTACTCTCCGAAAAAGCTCACGAGGTTCTTCATCTTCTTTCATTGCAAACTCATCGGCTTCATCTTGCACCACTTCATAGTTGGAGCGTTGAATGCTTGCGCTTCCCCGATAGAGGGAAACCACTTGGGGCCAAGCATCTCTGGCCACGGTGTAGGGCCGGAGATGAGGAAGATCTTCGGGTGGATTGCTTCTTGGATGATGAAGAGAGCATCTCATTGAATTGATGATCCACGACTTCTCTAGGAGTGATGTTACTTCGTTCATGCGGATAGAAACCTTCTTCAATGATTCTCCAAAGGTTAGTGTTCACATGATTTAAATGACGCTTAAAACGATAGACCCAAGAATCAAAATCTACATTCTTCTCAATCTTAGGGGCCGGGCCGGCATGATTCAAATGAGTGGAAGGAAGCGGTCCACCATAGACAAGTGGAGGTTCCACATGGGCAAAGATGCCGGTGCCATTTTTACCACTAGAAGAAGGAGCTTTCTCGCTAGTAGCTTCCCCTTGTCGGAGGTAGCATCCGTCACCTTGTTGGCGGGATCACCCACTTTCAACGGTGCGGTGGAAAGTTTAAGCCCTTCTAAGAATTTATTAAACATGCTTTCGACCTCGGTAGTCATGGAGGTTTTCAATGTGTCCAACGCCATATTGAATTCCTCACGAGAGACCGCGGTTCCCCCATCTCCCGTAGACGAGACCGGATTCACACCGGAGTGCTCCTCCACACCGTCTACGACGTCAACCATACTCTTCGGATGGTAAAGTCCTTAATAAAGAGACGAGGCTCTGATACCAATTGGAAGGATCGATATAGTTGACTAGAGGGGGGGTGAATAGGCAACTAACAATTTTTAGCTTTTCTTTACCAATTTAAACTTTGCATCAAAGTAGGTTGTCTAGATATGCAACTAAGTGAGCAACCTATATGATGCAATGACAGCAAGCACACAAGCAAGCAAGGGATTGAACACAAGTACGCTTGCGAAAGTAAAGGGACGAGATAACCAAGAGTGGAGCCGGTGAAGACGAGGATGTGTTACCGAAGTTCCTTCCTTTTAAGGGGAAGTAAGTCTCCGTTGGAGCGGTGTGGAGGCATAATGCTCCCCAAGAAGCCACTAGGGCCACCGTATTCTCCTCACGCCCTCACACAATGCGAGATGCCGTGATTCCACTATTGGTGCCCTTGAAGGCGGCGACCGGACCTTTACAAACAAGGTTGGGGCAATCTCCACAACTTAATTGGAGGCTCCCAACGACACCACAAAGCTTCACCACAATGGACTATGGCTCCGTGGTGACCTCAACCGTCTAGGGTGCTCAAGCACCCAAGAGTAACAAGATCCGCCAGGGATTAGTGGGGGGAATCAAATTTCTCTTGGTGGAAGTGTAGATCAGG
Source organism: Triticum aestivum (assembly GCF_018294505.1). Lineage (NCBI taxonomy): Eukaryota > Viridiplantae > Streptophyta > Magnoliopsida > Poales > Poaceae > Triticum > Triticum aestivum. Next base: position 268,613,590 of record NC_057799.1, on the reverse strand, counting down.
GCCTTCTCAACCAATCCCGAGCAAATCAACAAGTTTGATTGGCTAGGGAGAGAGATCGGGCGAAAATGGAGCTTGGAGCAACAATGGAGCTTTTTTGGGGGAACAGGTGAGTCAACTTAGGGAAGAAGACCTCCTTATATAGTGGGGGGAACAATCCAACCGTTACCCCCAAAACAACCCCGCAGAGGGCGGTACTACCGCAGGAGGCAGCAGCACTACCGCTGAGCATAGCGGTACTACCGCTCCCCCGGGCGGTACTACCGTGAAGTTTAGAGGGCAGGAGAGAGACAGACCCGAGCGGTACTGCCGCGGTGGTAGGGCGGTACTACCGCTCATGAGCGGCACTGCCGCTCTACTGCCACTGCAAAGTACCACACAATCCGACACGAGAAATGACCCCTCGAGTCGACGCGGTAGGGGCCTGGTACCGCAGCGGTACTACTGCTGAGGACCTACCGGCGGTACTACCGCTGCGGAGCGGTACTGCCGCCTGTGACCCCTAAGCAGTACTACTTCTGGGTACCGCGGTACTACCGCTGAGACCATACACAGCCCAAAGAAAGGGGAAAGAGATCTCCATTGAAGCGGAAAGGCTCAGAGGGTGTAAAAGGATGTGTACGTGTTGATTCCACCCTAGCCTTACCAAAGCGGACCCCCTCTTGATAGAACGGTGACTCCTACGAAACTAGTCCACCAAAAAGAAGCGAAAGAGCTACACCGTCTTGAATGACACTCCGAGGGGAAAGTAATCGTCTCGTGCGAAAGGATGAATCTCTGAAATGCTCAAAGCACACGATTAGTCCGCAAACATGTTGTCATCAATCACCAAAACTACATCCTGAGAGATATGCCTTAACACTTGGGCTAGAATGGATGATGTGAACTACCTTGTTGAAGAAAATGCAATGGATGATTTTTGCTTATCGTCGGAAATGGATGGGACCCATGGTAGGACCACTTTCGAAGATGATCCTGAACAACAATTACCGAGAAGGGCAGCCCATGGGAAAATGGCACAATGGCGGTGCAAGCTAGGAACAAAATGCAAATGTTGGAATGTTCCAACCATCATATCTGCCTGAGATTCAGATCTGGTTCGTAATACGATACTTCAGACTCAACATGTCTGAAAAGAAGAATTGCAACACAAATTGACGAGATAACGTTGCGAGATTCTCGGGAAATGAACTATGATAGCAAGCTCCAAAACATGAGCTGGTTCTGCTACATACATGTGAACACGCTGTCCAAGACAAGCATGACCACGTAGAAGTCTTACAACAAACACTACCGAGTTCTGGTTGGGAAGCATCATCAAGGAAATCGGAGTCTTGTGCATGATCTAGAATTAACACAACAAACTCCTTTTCCTTGAGCAAATCAATCAGTGGCTTGGTGTGCTAGGAAACACATATGGAGTGGAGGCGGCCAACCTATCAAACCATAGAGTACTTCGCACATATGCGTGACTAACTTGGGATGATTCCAAAGGAAGCAAAAACAAGCTTTCTCGAATTCACGACAGCAACTTACATCAAGTGCACGTGAATTAGAGGAAGTCACTTCCTTCATCTAAACGTATACCTCATGAGCGGAACATGAAGGCAATGCTTACAAAGTTTCCAATGCTAGCTTTAATGTTCATCATGAATCATGGAGGAGATAAAAATATTGCGGATGGGCTCAACAACAATTCATCCAGATTTCCATGAGAATGGAATTCCACAACTATGTGAACAATGCGATAGCATTGGTCAGAACAAAAGATATAACGGTGTATGCTCAAGGAAAAAACCACCAGTAAGACAACATTACAAACATTGTTGGTTCAGATTTGATTTGACGATAGCCCACAGTCAAATCAAAGATTAGATAAGATAATAGGTCCAACAACTGATCATGAGGACCAATCGATGAAGATAGCATCTTAATTCAACACACACAAAAAGATATCCCTTAGTGATGAACTAAGTCAGACAAGCTTCCATCTTCCAACTCTCCAAGTTGTTGTTTTGCTTAACCAACTAGCTTAGGGTATCCAGCAGAGATTCTTGGAGAAGGGGTGGTCTAGGGAAAAACCATCTTGATCACGAACTCAACATAACAGCCAGGGAACAACCTGGTGATACCTCCGAGAACATATTCGGAAAATCACGAACCACCGATATGTTATTAAGCTCGGGAGTAATCTTGCTTTCGAGACAAGATGATGTGATCAAAAGAGCAAGGGATTCAATCCTAACTCAAAGATCTAAGAGTGCACCAGAAATAAGGACAAGGTAGGACGATCAATCCTAGAATAGTGATTCGGTAACCAACACGCTAAGAATGATATTAATGTCCATTAACTACCTAGTAACATGGTTGCTAGGAGTATTGATTTCACACATCATGGTTCACTTGTCGGTATTCCGGTTGCAACAACACGGGACCGAGGAATGAATAATGATGGCGAGAAGTATCACTGTATCAAGAGTTCATAGGATGGTGTGCAATTCCCATGATATTCTTGATATAAAGATGGTAATACTCCAAGGTAGAACAGAACAAAAGCTGGATTGGCATTTTGATCTGTGACCCAATCCTAGATATGGATAAGGTACTGGAGTTTGTTTCTCCTAGTCATGCTGAAATAGAATGGCTTGACAAACCATAGGAATAATGGACACCGATGAACACAAATGCACGACATTCTCTTGACTATCAACTGATAGGCTAAGGTCGGAAAACAACTAAAGAGGGACAACTCAAAGGAACATATGATTTTCTGAGTTGTGGATGCATAGATTAGCATGTCGAACAAGTTCAACATATTTCTTCCGGATAACCCATGCAGAAAGGTAAGGTTGGCAGAGTCACGAATATAATGGAGAACTTATCAAGAGCACTTTGGTTGCGATCTTTTGGTTCAAAAGAACTTCTGCCATGTGTAGTTCATGGTATTTGGAAGAAGGAAATACCACGGACCTCGAGGACTATCGCAAAGGTTACTTATATCCTAAAGGAACTAGCAAACACTATCAACATGAATGGGTAGGGTGAAACTCGGGTTCAAGAACCCAGGAATAGAATGCCTACTAACTAAGTGGCATCACGGGATTCTTTCGAGAATGATGGCCAGAATCATCACACTAGGAACACAAAACATGGCTAGATTAGTAGGTGATCCTCTAAGACACATAGGGTCATAATAATAGCTCCAACATATATGTCGAGGCAACAGAGTACCTCAACTCACCGATTAGTGTGGTTAAACTGGCCCAAAGAAACATCGGGAACGGAAAGAAGGGATTTGCAAATGCATCAGACTATTTAGAAACCTGGGATGACTCGGATAGCATAACGGCTGTAAAAGCTCAAGATTTGAGACATCCTGCAAAAATGGTGGCATAACCACTCAACATCATAATATCACGGTTCCGATATCAACTGTCAACACACAGGAGTAGCAGGAACTGAACTGAGGCTTGAATCCAACAATCATATAAGTCTACGGATTAGTAACACGTGATCCTGATAGAAAGACGAGAAGCCTAGTTCTTAATCCCCGCAGAAAAGAAGAGGGTGACTCGGATCAGAAGGGCATAAGGTAAAGGAGTAAAAAGAGCCTTATGTTCCCTTCCACAATCAATTCCCCTATGTAACTACAACATTTTTAGACTCAACTTCGACCAGTTTGGCTTGGTAATCCTACAGGCAGTCAGGCTCTGATACAGGAATGAAGAAGGACACATGCTGGCCAGCCTAAGTGTTCCGGAGCAGTAGCAAGCTACCATGGCTCAGTGGAAGCACTAGGAGACATTTCTCCCGGTAAGAGAGGTTACCAAGAATAAAAAACTAGGTTGTTGGATCCCACACATACCAAGCATTTCAATAACATATACACAATATGCCCGATATGTGCAAATACAACGTGGCATCACAATGAAACTCTATGACTCAAAGTATTTATTCATAAGACCTCGAAGAGTCAGATATTACAAACATGGGTCACATGACCCAACATACAGAGCATACAGGCAACGGAAGCATAACATGTCTAAGTAGAAACAACTACAAATGGAAAAGGCTGAGAAGCCTGACTATCTACACGACCCTCCCAAGGGTACAAGATCGTAGCTGAGGTAACAAGCTAAACGTCGAAGTCCACACAGATCTACTAGTGAGACTGTAGTCTCTCTGCAAAAACATAAATTAAGCAAATGTGAGTACAAATGTACCCAGCAAGACTTACATCAGAACTAGCTACATATGCATCAGTATCAACAAAGGGATGGTGGGGTTTAACTGCAGCAAGCCAGCTTTGACTCAGTGGCTATCCTGAACTACGTCTGCAAGTAACTCTTTTGAGGTGGCGCACACGAGTCCACATATTCACCAAATCAATACACCACTATGGATCCGCTCCCGTCTCCCTACGAGAACGCCATCCATAGCACTCACGCTTATCTTGCGCATTTTAGAGTATCCACTTTCACTTGTATATGAACTGTATAGGCAACCCAGAAGTCCTTTACCGCGGACGCGGCTATTCGAATAGATCATTTATAACCCTGCAGGGGTGTACTTCTTCACACACGCTGTCGCCACTTACCACCATGTACACATCGTGTACCTTGGCAACCTTCAGGCGGAAGCCTGGCAAGGGAGTCGGCCACGACCTAACTAAGCACAAAAGTCTCTAGTCTAGGTTTATCGCCTATTCGAGTTCCATCCGCAAGGAGTCTGGCCGGGGTTTCGCACACGGCCCCAAACGATGAGAGCAGGGTTCCTGAGTGTAAGTGCATCTAGTGCCCCTTAGTGATTTTGGTGTATTGAAGACTTATAGGTTAAGGAACTAATGTGTTTATGAGTGTACACAGGTCTATAAGTCTATGAGGAGTTTGATATTTACAGAGAAAGTCGACCCCTAAAAATGAAGTTCTTTGACTGGAGACTTCGGATTTCTGAAGACTTTGAAACTGAAGAAATTGGTGTGACCTTGAAGACTTGGTATTCATTCGAGGAACATGAAGCGTGAAGACTTTAGTTTTCGTAGTTTCATTTTGTCTTTCTTGAGCCATAGGAAACACCATACTGTTAAAGGGGGTCGAGGAAATACTAAGGAAAAATTTCCATGTGATGCTCAACTCAAAATCCTACACCTACCAATCCCTTCGAGTGAAGCCATTGGAAATCTCATACAGTTCAGTCAATTTCTTTAGTGACAGAGATGAAGTTCTTCTGGTCGCTGAGGAATTTGTTCTGACTGAGGAGTTAGGAATTCGCCAGTGCAGATTGCCTACACAATGAGGAACATGATAGCCCTGAGGAATTTGAGCCTCAAATTTCCGACCGTTGCTGTGCTACGCACTAGCTGTCCCAAAATATCTTATCCACCTAACGGTCATATCATTGAAGGGCATTTATGTCTTATCATGTCGGGCTGCTCCCTAGGCTATAAATAGCCGCCCCCTACAACCACTAGCTGGCTGGCTGCTCCGAGAGAAACTAACACTTGTCATTTGAGAGCATCCCATCCTCCGAGGACTTTGAGCGAAAATCATCGAGTGAGGAAAACCCAAACCCAAACACCTACAAACCCAAAGTGATTGAGCATCACTGAAGAGATTGATCCTGCGTGGATCCGACGCTTGTTACCTTTGAAGACTGTGCTTCTTCCAGACGGTTAGGCGTCATGGTCTAGAGCATCCAAGAGGAATTGTGGATCGCCGAGTGACCGAGTCTGTGAAGGTTTGGAAGTCACCTGAAGACTTACCACGAGTGATTGGGTGAGGTCTGTGTGACCTTAGCTCAAGGAGAATACGGTGAGGACTGTGTGTCCGGGACTGTGTTCCACAGGTTTAAATACCTAGCCGCTCCAACCAGACGTACAACTGAGACAGCAGTTGGAACTGGTCTACCAAATCATTGTCTTCACCAAGCTTACTGGTTCTATTTCCTCAACTCCTTCATTTCCTCATTTCAGTTGTTGTGTGCTTGTTCATATCTGCTTGAAGACTTTGACTGAAGACTTTCTCAATTTCTTCAGTTCAATTTCTTCAGTCTGTTTGTCTTCATCCTGTGTTATCCTGTGATTACGCTTTCTGTACTCTGTGATTGTCTTCATTTCATGATGATGACCATGCTTGTGTTCTGTTATGTTTACTTTTGAGTACTTATTCCGCTGCTAGTAGTTCTTCGCTAAGGAATTTTCTCACCCGCAAATTCCTGAGTGAAGAATTCATAAAAATCGCCTATTCACCCCCCTCTAGTCAATATAACACACTTTCAATTGGTATCAGAGCAAGGTACTCCCTTGTTCTGTGTGATTTTGGTTTAACCGCATGGAGTTTTAGTTATGTCGACCACAGGAATGAAGACTGTGTCATGCCCCATCTTTGACGGTCACGAGTATCCCAAGTGGAAGGCCATGATGAAGAAGCGCCTCATGGCAATGAACAGCAAGCTGTGGACCGTCACTGAGATTGGTCTGACTGATCTGTGCAAGATGGCGGAAGCTGATGACATTCGCAAGTACACTCTTCTCAACCTCACGGTGAAGGACGTCATCTGCTCCTGTCTGTCTCAAAATCAGTTCAGGAATATCATGCATCTCGATCATGCGAAGCTTATCTGGGACCGTCTCTCTAAGGTTTATGAAGGTCATCAAACCCGTCATGACCCTTGGTTTGAGGACTTCAAGGAATCTCTCAAAGCGATGACATTCGAACCAGAATCATCATCTTCTGCACCATGCCTTATGGCAAAAGATGCTAAGGTAACTGAATGCTATCTATCTGAATCCAGTCATGATGAATCTGGTGATGAATTTGGACCCAGCTATGTAAAACTTGCTTCCCTTGCCACCAAACAACAAAGAGCTTTGGAAAAAGTTCAATACATGCTAAATAAGAGTGATGATATGTTGGGTGAAGAAATGGATCAGTCAAAAGCTTTGGCTGAGAGTCTTCAGAGACTTCAGTCTAAGTTTGACAACCTTCAAGGTCATCATAACACTCTCTTATCTGATCATTAGAAGCTTTCTTATGAATTTCTTCAGAGAAAGCAAGATCTTGAGAAGCTAAGAGTGAGTTATGAAGATCTTCAGAAGGAGCGCGATTCATTACTTGCTCAACAAATCAGTGTTGCTCAGGAAGAATTTGTTCCTCCATGTTTGAAATGCATTGAACGCGAATCTGCTAATTCTTCACCTGAATGTTCAAATGCTTCTAATGCTACAAATTCTTCAACTGTCTCTGCTATCACTAATTCCTCATCTGAGGACATTGCTAGTATCACTGATGATGCAGGGCTGAAGGAATTGTACATGACAGGCATGTACAAAAGCCTCAAAGGGCATCATACTCTTTGTGATGTGCTTAAAAAGCAGATCCTCAACAGGAACCCTAGGAAAGAGGGTATTGCCTTTGAGAGGAAACTCAATGCTGATGGTACATATTGGAAGCCTGAGCAGTACCCCAAAACCTCATGGGTTGCTGCAAAGGGACCTCCAGTTGATCCATCTAATCTATCTGGCTTTACATGTGGATCTCCTCATTCTTCTGATGAGTCATTTGACTCCAACTATAAACTGTTCAAAAATCAGAATGGTGAAGTATTTGCTAGATATGTTGGCACTAACTACAGGAACGGTTCCCCTATGAAGAAAATATGGGTTCACAAAAGGTACCTTGAAAGTTTTCAGGTGAATGTCCTCATGACACCACCTGTGAAGAATAGGAACCCCAGATCAAATTCTTCATATGGACCAAATTCTTCATATGGATCCAAGTCCTCATACGGACCAAATTCCTCACGTGGATCAAATTCCTCAAAAGGATCAAAGTCCTCATATGAATATCATCGTGCTAACAACTCTGTTTCGCAGGGAAGAGCTAAGGGCTATGAATATGAGCATTATTCTTCTAACCATTATGTTCATAAGTCCTCGGAGAATTTCTCTGCTTATTCATATGCTTATCCTAGCTCCTCTTATGTGGAACGAAATGGACTCGCTTCTATGCCGCCTTTCGCGTATGGAGCTCGCAGAGTGATGAACTCTTTGCCACCCCTTCAGATGTGGGTGGTGAAGAAAAAGAACTAATCTCTTATGCAGGGTTAGGTCTCCAGACGTGCGTAAACGTCTGAAGAATTTGCTGGAGACCTGAGATTGCCTGAAAGGACGCATGCTAATCATGAAGAAATGAACTTTCATTTCTCACGTCCTCATACTGCTTTATCTGTTCTATTGCTTTATGAAATTGATCTGATGAATTGATGTCATATTCTTCACCGATGAAGTATATGAGTTCGTAAGCTGCACTAATTCATCTGCAGGATGATCAACCCAAAGCCACTGAGTGGGTCCTCGATAGTGAATGTACAAATCACATGACTGGTGACAAGAATCTATTGATGGATGCTCCCTTATCTCCACCGCATATGAAGCATATCATCTTCGCTGACAAAGGCAAAAGTCAGGTATCGGGCCTAGGTAAGGTTGCGATCTCAAAGGATCGACACATGGACAAAGTCATGCTTGTCGAGTCCTTAGGATATAACCTCATGTCTGTCTCAATGCTTTGTGATCTTGATATGGTTGTTGTCTTTGGCAAGTATCGTTGTGTTGTGATCATGGAAGCTGACACTTCCAAAGTCTTCGAAGGCTTTAGGAGAGGAGACTTGTATATTGTTGATTTCTCTTCAGGACCACAACCAGCCGTGTGCCTACTTGCAAAAGCTTCAGAAGGCTGGCTATGGCATCGACAACTTGGTCATGTAGGCATGAGGAATTTGCACACGCTTGCAAAGAAGAAGCATGCCATTGGCATTGAGAATGTCAAATTCCTCAAGGATCACTTATGCGGAGCCTGTGAAGCTGGAAAGATGACCAAGGCCAAGCATCCAGCAAAGACTATCATGACTACTACTCGACCATTTGAATTGCTTCACATGGATCTTTTTGGTCCTAATCATTATGCTGCAGTTTCAAATGAAGCATCTCAATATGGCTTTGTTATTGTTGATGATTAGTCTCGTTACACATGGGTACACATTGTTACTTACAAACATGAAGTGCAGGAAGTCTTCAAACGATTTTCCTCGCGGGCTTCAACCAACTTTGGTGTGAAGATCAAGCATATCAGAAGTGACAATGGAACTGAGTTCAAGAATTCTGGTCTTGATGACTATCTTGATGAACTTGGTATTACTCATGAGTTATCTGCTCCTTATACTCCTCAGCAGAATGGCGTCGTGGAGCGCAAGAACAGGACTCTTGCTGAGATGGCTCGCACTATGCTTGATGAATACAAAACGCCTCGTCATTTCTGGATTGATGCAATTGATCCTGCGTGCCACATCATCAACAGAGTATATCTTCACAAATTCTTCAAGAAGACTGCCTATGAAGTCCTCACTGACAAGAAACCCAATGTGAGTTAATTCAAAGTCTTCGGTGCTAAATGCTAGATTAGAGATCCTCATCACAACTCTAAATTTGCACCGAAAGCACATGAAGGTTTCATGCTTGGTTACGGAAAGGACTCACACACCTACAGAGTCTTCAACAACGTTCTTCACAAGGTTGTTGAAAGTGTAGATTTGCGGTTCGATGAAACTAATGGCTCGCAAAGAGAGCACCTACCTTCTGTGATAGATGAACCAGCACCTGAGGAATCTATCAAGTTCAAGGCTACTGAGGATGTCATTCCTACCGAAAAATCTGCTGAAGAATTCCTACTGAGAACGTGAAGAACATCGAGCTGAGGCGCCTGAAGAAAATGCTGATCAAATTCCTCGACGACAACCAGCACATTCTCGCATTGCAAAAGAAGTGCAAATTGAGAAGATCATCGATGACATTGAAGCCCAGGTCCTCTCACACGCTCAAGAGCTTCACATTTATCTAACTTTTGTGGGCACTTTGCTTTTGTCTCTATCACAGAGCCCGCTAAGGTAGATGAAGCATTTCTGGAGCCTGAGTGGATTCAGGCCATGCAAGAAGAATTACATCAGTTCGAGCTCAACAACGTCTGGGAACTGGTCAAACGTCCAGATCCTCGCAAGCACAATATCATTGGCACAAAGTGGATCTACCGCAACAAGCAAGATGAAAATGGCCTTGTGGTGAGGAATAAGGCACGGCTTGTAGCTCAAGGCTACACACAGGTTGAAGGAATTGATTTCGATGAAACTTTTGCATCCTGTTGCTAGACGTGAGGCTATTCGCATATTACTTGCTTATGCTAACCATCATGATATCACCTTGTATCAAATGGATGTGAAAAGTGCATTCCTCAATGGTAAGCTTGAGGAAGAAGTATATGTTGCTCTACCCCCAGGTTTTGAAGATCCAAAGCATCCTGAAAAAGTCTTCAGACTCAATAAGGCCCTCTATGGCCTCAAGCAGGCCCCTTGGGCGTGGTATGATACTTTGAAGGAATTCCTCATGAAGAAAGGCTTCAAACCCGGTTCACTTGACCCTACTCTGTTCACTAAATCTTATGATGGTGAACTGTTTGTGTGCCAAATATATGTTGATGATATTATCTTTGGCTGTACTGACCAACGTTACACTGGCGAATTTGGTTATATGATGAGAGAGGGATATGTAATGTCCATGATGGGAGAATTGAAATTCTTCTTAGGTCTTCAAATTCGTCAATAGCGCAATGGCATATTCATATCTCAGGACAAATACCTCAAGGATGTACTGAGGAAATTCGGCATGCAAGATTGCAAAGGGGTCAAAATTCCAATGCCCACAAATGGCCATCTATGCACTGATGAAAATGGTATTGACTTCATCAAAAGGTATACCGCTCCATGATTGGTTCTTTATTGTACTTATGTGCATCTAGGCCAGATATTATGCTTAGTGTTTGCATCTGTGCCCGATTTCAACCTACACCGAAGGAATCACACCATAAGGCTGTGAAGCATATTCTTCGATATCTAGCTCACACACCAACACTTGGATTATGGTACCCCAAGGGCTCGGCTTTTGATCTCATTGGATATTCTGACTCTGACTATGCTGGTGATCGTGTGGACCGCAAGTCAACATCTGGCACATGCCATTTCCTCGGAAGATCTTTGGTCTGCTGGTCCTCGAAGAAACATAACTGTGTATCACTGTCTACTGCTGAAGCTGAGTACATTGCTGCTGGTTCTTGCTGTGCTCAATTGCTGTGGATGAAGCAAACTCTCAAGGACTATGGCGTCAACCTGAAGAATGTGCCTCTCTTCTATGAAAATGAGAGTGCCATCAAGATTGCTCACAACCCAGTTCAGCACTCGAAGACAAAGCACATTCAGATTCGTCATCATTTTCTTCATGATCATGTGTTGAAGGGCGACATTTCTATTGAGCATGTGAAGACCGAAGAACAGCTAGCCGATATCTTCACAAAGCCCTTGGATGAGAAGAGATTTAGCAAGTTGCGGTGTGAGCTAAATATCTTAGAATCTTCGAATGTTCTTTGAAAAGGACACTCATCCTAACACTTATGCAAAAATTGATGACTTAGATGTGCAACATATGAAGAAACGTTTTTCTTCAATCAATGAAGACTAACACTCTAAGTGTGAAGAAATTAACGAAGAATTTGATTCTCAGAGCCCTACGACAATTGTATGCGATGTCTGAAATCATCATTCTTATACAGTGGGTCACGCCACCACCAATAGTTGAAAATCTTCAATTTGAGTTTTTCCTCAGTTTTTGAAATTCCTCAGTTGTTCGTGTTCTTCAACTTTGCATTGTCTTCACTGTTTCCGTCATTTTTCTTCATTGGGTATATACATATATGAGTTTATGTCCTCTACAGCATTCACTTATTGCTAATTCTTCAAGTTGCTATTACTGCTAAGTGAATGTGATCGGACCCTTCCCCCTCTATGCTAAACTCAACCCAATCTATTCACAAATTCTTCATGTGCGTTCTATTTGAAACTTGTTCAAAATCTTCACTGTGTCCTTGTCAGCTGAAGAATTTGCGAATGGAACTTTTTACTTATCCTATCTAAATTTTCGGCTTTGCCGCTCAAACCGTTTCGCATCCCATGAAATACTTATCTATTCACCCACGATCTCACACGATCTCCACTTCTCGGTACGTGGGTGACACATGTCAAGCGAATGAGAAGGGTCAGGGGCACATTCGTCCAAATTCTTCGGGCGAGCAATTTTTCACCGTGGCTATAAATACCCCTCCCCTTTCTCACTTCTCCTTTACTCCGCTCGACCCCACCCTAGCTCGAGCTTCTCAAACCCTAGCGCCGCCGCTACTTCATCGTCGCCGGTGAGGAAGAGCTTCACTGCCTCGACCTCGTTGCCGTCGTACTCGCGCCGGCCGCGGATTTCTTCACTCCGCCGCCACCGTAGCTGTCTTCCTCAGCCGAGTTAGGGCATGGAAGATTTGCACTGACGAACTTCACATCTCCACTTCCCAGTTCGTCGTGTTCTTTGTCCAGGGCAATTAAAAGTAACTTTTACTACCCTCTTTGATTCAAATGATTACTAGAAAATCTTCAAAGGTGTTTTTTTCTTCAATTCTTCACACACTAAACACCTCACGTGTCATCTGTTCTTGATTCATTTCTCTAAGCTATATTTTTCTTCAAGATTCCTCAATTGTGTGGATTTCTGATCTGTACAACTCTGGAACCTAAGACAAAGAACGCTTAGTGAAATTCTTCAAGACTCATCTGGTCAAAATTCCTCAAACTTGTTCTTTTTGAAAAACCTTCTGAGAACGCATATGACCTCTCCAAATTCCTCGCAACTATACTCTATTCACAGGTACTCATGTCCTGTAACATCCCAAATTTTCAATTTGGAATGTTATACATAGATCATCATTTGCATATCATGTTTTGTTGCATTTTGGCAAATCCTCGATAAATCCTAAGCAACTCAAGGACCCTCGTAGAGAGTTGGGGATTTTCTCGAATTTTCTTATTGGATTTTTCAAACGAGGATTGGGATCTTAATTATTTTTCTCTCCGGAAAATTATTTCATTTTAATAAACGAGAGGAGAAAATATGACTTCTCCAAAACTATTGAAATACTGGAGGAAAACTGTTAAAATCATTATTTGAAATTTATTTGGATATTATTTGCAATTTTTATTGCATTTAAAAAATGCATGTTTTAAAAATATTTATTTTTGATTTTAAAAATGTTCACCCTATTCTAGATTTTTTAACTAGACGGGAAAAATTTATTTCATAGTTTTCTGATTTTTATTTATTTTTCTACGCAATATTTTCCGCGGAACTTTAAAAAAAAATACGCGCCTGCGCCAACTGGGCCGAAGGCCCAGCCGACGGCCCGCCCGCGGCCTCTCCTCCTCCCGCACGGAGCCGCGCCGCCGAGTCCGGCCGCCGCACGCCATCGCCGGCCGACCCCTTCCCCAAGTCGCCGCCGCCCCTCCCCTCTTTATATACCCCCCTCTCTTCTCTCCTCACCCGAGCCGCCGCCGCCGCCCGCATCGCCCGCCGC
>NC_057799.1:268591441-268599587 GCF_018294505.1 Triticum aestivum | reverse complement strand
CGCCCGCATCCCGCCGCCGCCGCCCGCCACCGTTGCCTCGCCGCCCGTCGCCGGAGTCCCGCCGCCGGAGCCCCTCGCCGCCGGAGCCCCTCCCCGAGCCCCGCACCCCGCTGCCCGAGCCCCCGCCCGTCGGAACCTCGCCTGAGTCCCGCCGAGGTACTGCTGCCGCCGGCCGTTCTCGCGTTGGCCGGTTTTCTGAAAAAAAAACCTTTTGTTTTAAAAAAACCCTAGATCGGTTTTTTTTCGGTTTTCTTATTTCACGAGCGTTCACCGAACCGTTCGTTTTAACGAACGCGTTCGTCGGTTTTTCTGTTAACGAACGTCCGTTATTTAACCGTTCGTCCGTTTTTCTTTTTCGTCGGATTTTCTCGTTATTTTCTCAGATTCGATTTCCGATCGAATTTTCGAATCTGTTTAACTTCTCGCTCGTTTATCGGAATCAGGTGATTCAAGTGCCTAGAGTTTCGTCTCGAAATTCTCTTTCCGTTTAACCTACTCAAACAAGTTTTTGCTACAGTAAAATTTGACCTAGATCCAGATTAGCAAACGAAGTTTCTTTCTTTCGCCGGTTGACTTTCGTTGCTTCTTTCGAGTTGATTCTTTTTGCAAACCGGAGTTCTTAAGTTGAACTTTCTGGTTGGATCTTTCTTTTGAGTTTTACCTGTGCATTAGTTGAGTACTGATTGTATGCTTGTTTGTTTGCGATAGAGTACCCGGAGTGTGCCGCTTGTTACTTCGACTCGCTAGGTTTTGCGGATCATCAGCAAGGCAAGTAACACTTTGATCATACCCCGTTCATACCCAGTTTTATTGCATTAGATCTATTTCCTCAAACACATTGCATGATTAGGATCTAATTAAACTGTGGGTATTGGGAAGTAGTTGAGGTAGTACCTATTACCTATTTCATTGTCAAACCCTTGGGAGTTACTTCTACGTTGCTTTTATTATTGCCATGCTGTGCGTAGACGTGGATTGGGTTTGAGAGATATTCATGACAGATGTGAGTGTTTAATAATGGTTCAACTTAAGGTGGCAACTAAAAACTCACATCCGGGTGGATTGAGGCACCTGGAGAACCCAGTGTTGTCTGTATGTATAAGGTCCGCCACCCAGGCTCAAACGGATCATAAGATTATTCATGCTAGAAACTTCCGTGTGCAGCCGCAAGCTATTATGGGCTCTAGCATAGCTGAGTAGGTTACAGGATCTCTTGAAGAGGTGGACTAGCAGATGTAGGGGAAAGTAGGTGTACCGGTCCATCCAAAGTAGAGAGTGACTGTTTCTGAAAGACTGTGTCCCGGTCATCCGTTTCTCAAACATCATGCAGTGCGAGAATCAAGCGGAGGCGATCGAGTCTTGTGGGGAAAAGTGCACAAACCTCTGCAGAGTGTACAAACTGATCATGATTAGCCGTGTCCTCGGTTATGCACAACTTGAGTATCTAGTACCTGGATTATCATTTGTATCTCATCACCGTGATACTTTTAAATAATTTTGCTGGGTTAATGATGATACTTAATTGGGATTGAGTTGGAGGTACCTTCTCAATGTTTCAACCACCATGATAGTTAAATAAAATTTATTCCTCTGCAGTAGGATAAAATTGGCTTTTCGCAAAACTGTAACCATAGAGCCTTTCCACCAGCCATATATGCATGTAGTATAGCCTTATCATTGTTCATTATTCTCTATGTGTTACTTTGCCAGCATATTCTATGTGCTGACCCATTTCCGGGCTGCAACGTTTCATGTTGCAGACTTTTCAGACGACGACTAAGGTGCCTTAGGTCGTGGTCTTATACTCAGTGATGCCGCTGGAGTTGATGGACTCACTTTTCTTCCAAGTCTTCCGCTGTTATCGTTATTAGATGGCCTTAAGCCATGTTTATCATACTTAATCTCTTTGGAGATATTCGATGTAATAAGTGTGTGATTGCTACTCTGTTATAAATCCTCCATTTGTACTGTGCGTGTCAGCATTACTGATCCAGGGATGACACTGGTGCACAGCAGCACAGGCCATTTGAGGTCTGGTCGCTACAAAGTTGGTATCAGAGCACACGCTGACTATAGGACACGACCACTAAGCTTAAGCCCTAGAAAACTTCTCTCTTCTCATTTCTGACCCCTCTCCACTTTCTACTCTTTTAGGAATGGCGAATGCAAGGAGCAAGTTCATGCAACCAGATGAAGACACGCCGTTCGGACGACATTTGAAGGAAGTCACCAAGTACTTGAACATAGGAATACCAAGCGTCACCGGAACCTACAACGCTACATTACCCGAAGAGGAGAGCTGGAAGATTCAAGCTATCATTCCAGGAAGAACGTTTGCGCCAATTACGGAACCCATAAGATTGGTTTTCGAAGCACCAACTTGGAGTTTAGGGAAGAGCATGGCCGCACACATCGCCATGGGACGCATTGGAGAAGTCTATCACCAGGAGCTTAAGGATACAATTTATCAGATTTGTGGACGTCGAGACGCGCAATGGGAGATGATCAAGACCAAGAAGGATGGATCAATTGCAGCTTTCATCCAGGAACAGAACCAACATATTAGACGCCAGGAGAATCAGATATGCACGGACAAGGAAGAACTGAAGAAGGCATTCACGAAGATTAAAGAACTCCAAGAAGAACTCAAGACTACACGCGAAGACTATTTGGAAGAAATCAACGCACTAGTCGGGAAGATTGACGACCTGGAGAATAAGATTGGAACATTCGTGGGAAATCCAGTGCCGAAAGCAGAAGTCGACGAATGCACTTGTCCGGATAACTACATCATCATCGACGACACCGACTCGGAACCAAGTGAAGACGAATGGATTGATGAAGCTGGAGCAGACATCATGGAGTCTTCAACGGATCAGAATTTTTAGTAGACTACCATATCAGTAGTAGTTTTCCCCCATTTAGTAGTATAGCTCAAGCACTTTGTAACGCTAGTTAGACCGATTGTTTTGCCTTGCTTGGATTGATTGAGTGATATTGATTGAATTTGTCTCATGAGCATATGGGTAGTGTTTTCTCTCTAGACCTCATTCTATTCTTAATTATCATCTTTTCTAAACCTATCAGATGCCTCCGAGACGCGACCCCGGATTTATTTTTCCGCCAGAGATCACCCAGTTGATTCAGCAACAGAATGCCCTGATGCAAGTGTTAGTGCAGAACCAAGGCAACAACAACAACAACAACCCACCGCCACCACCACCTGTTGACCACTTAGCCCGTTTCTTAAGGCTAAACCCGCCGGTGTTTTCCAGTAGCACCGAGCCGATTGTAGCAGATGATTGGCTCCGCAAAGTTGGAAGGGAGTTGACCACTGCAGGATGCACAGATGCGGAAAGAGTGCGTTTTGCCGCACATCAGCTTGATGGACCCGCAGCATCATGGTGGGCGAATTATACAGCCACGCACCCTATTGACACTGTCACATGGGACAAATTTCAACAAGCTTTCCGTACAGCTCATGTTTCAGCAGGAGCTATGGCTATGAAGAAGCGTGAGTTTCGCAACCTACGCCAAGGAGGACGTACCGTACGCCAGTATGTGGAGGATTTCAGTAAGTTAGCACGTTATGCACCAGATGACGTTGCTACGGATGCAGCCAAGCAGGAGAAGTTTCTGGAAGGATTGAATGATGAGCTGAGTATGCAGTTGATGGTAGCAACTTTCAACAACTACCAAGAGCTGGTAGATAGAGCTCTCATGATAGAAGGGAAGCAACAGCAGATTGAAAACCGTAAGAGGAAGTATGGACAAGGGAAGTATAATTCTGGAGCCCAGCAGAAGCCACGATTTACCCCGAAGCCGGGAGGACAGTTTCAGCATACCCATGGAGGAGGTAGTTCGCACAACCATAATGGCTCCAAGAATGGTAATGGGAATGGAGGAGGAAACGGACAGAACCGCACCAACCCATCTACCCCAACCAAGAGAGATCTAAGTCACATTACCTGTTTCAAGTGCCAGAAGACGGGACATTACGCTACTGATTGTCCCGAAGCCCAAAATGGAAACGGCAATGGAAGCTCTGGGAAGAAGCCGAACCCGTTCAACAAAGGACATGTGAACCACGTGAGCGTGGAGGAGATTGAAGCTCAGCCTGATGCAGTAATAGGTAAGTTTTTGGTTAAGCCATTTACTGCAACCGTTCTTTTCGATACTGGTGCATCGCATTCATACATATCAAGGGGATTCGTAAACAAGTTTCAGATGTCCACCCAAGTTCTCAAAAGCCCCATGTTAGTAACCTTGCCAGGAGCAGAGTATATGGCCACCCAAGGATGTTTTAAGATACCATTGGCCATTGGAAGGCATGTTTTCCCCTCAGACCTCATTGTTTTGGAATCGCAAGGGTTGGATGTGATTTTGGGAATGGACTGGCTATCGTTGTATGGAGGAAACATCGATTGTGCCAGCAAGACAATTTTGCTTACCACCCCGGAAGGAAAAAGGATCAAGTATGTATCCAGGCATATGCCGAAGAGGACTCAAGTGAATTCCTTATCAGGAGTTGTACAGGAGGAAATACCAGTGGTGAAGGATTATCCGGATGTATTTCCAGATGAGTTGCCAGGCATGCCACCAGATAGAGACATTGAGTTCTTGATTGAACTTTTGCCAGGCACAGGGCCAATATCTAAGAGACCGTACAGGATGCCCGCAAAGGATTTGGAGGAAATTAAGAAGCAGATCAAGGAGTTACTGGATAAAGGCTATATTCGCCCAAGTTCGTCACCTTGGGGATCACCAGTACTTCTAGTAGAGAAGAAAGATGGATCGCTGAGGATGGTTGTTGATTACCGAGGATTGAATGAAGTGACCATCAAAAACAAGTACCCATTGTCGTTGATCAATGATTTGTTTGACCGCCTGCAAGGAGCTAAAGTATTTTCCAAGATCGATCTACGATCAGGGTACCATCAGTTGAAGATTCGAGAGCAGGATATACCCAAGACAGCATTTACCACCAGATATGGATTGTATGAGTATACCGTTATGTCATTTGGACTGACTAACGTACCGGCCTATTTCATGAACCTGATGAACAAAGTGTTTATGGAGTTTTTGGATAAGTTCGTCGTGGTGTTCATTGATGATATTTTAATCTTTTCCAAGGATGAAGAAGAGCATGAGGAGCATTTACGATTGGTACTTGAGAAGCTCAGGGAACATCAGTTATATGCCAAGTTCAGCAAATGTGAGTTTTGGTTGAAGGAAGTTGGATTCCTTGGACATGTTATTTCTGGAGAAGGAATAGCAGTAGACCCTGCCAAGGTTGACACAGTGACCAGTTGGCAATCGCCCACTACAGTTGGAGAAATCCGGAGTTTTCTTGGACTCGCAGGATACTACCGGAGATTTATCGAGAATTTCTCAAGGATTGCTAAGCCCATGACTGAGCTATTGAAGAAGGACACCAAATTTAATTGGACTGAGGAATGTGAAGCTAGTTTCCAAGAGTTGAAGAAACGATTGGTTACCTCACCAGTGTTGATTCTGCCAGATCAACGCAAGGACTATGAAGTTTATTGCGACGCTTCTCGTCGAGGACTTGGAGCAGTGCTTATGCAGGAAGGAAGAGTTGTTTCATATGCTTCACGACAACTTAAACCCCATGAGAAGAATTATGCTACGCATGATTTGGAATTAGCAGCCGTGGTGCATGCATTGAAGACATGGAGACATTTTCTCATCGGAAACCATTGTGAAGTGTACACGGATCACAAGAGTTTGAAGTACATTTTCACGCAGAAGGAGTTAAACCTCAGACAGAGGAGATGGTTGGAGCTCATCAAAGACTATGATATGAGATTGCATTATCACCCCGGAAAGGCTAACGTAGTAGCAGACGCGCTGAGCCGCAAGAGTCATGTCAACACCATCATGACAGGAGAGTTACCTCAGGAGTTAGCCGAGGACTTACGCGAGCTATGCTTGGAGATAGTCCCTAGAGGCTATTTAGCGACATTGGAGATTCATTCTACCTTGATGGAAAGGATCAGAGAAGCTCAGAAGACAGACAAGGTGATTGAAGAGATAAAGGAGAAGATGAGCAAAGGAAAAGCCAAGGGATTTCGTGAGGATGAGCACGATACCTTATGGTTCGAGGACCGCGTATATGTGCCAAATGATCCGGAGATCAGGAAGTTGATTTTGCAAGAAGCCCATGATTCACCGTACTCGATTCACCCAGGGAATACCAAGATGTATTTGGATTTGAAAGATACTTTCTGGTGGACCGGAATGAAGAAGGATATTGCGGAGTTTGTAGCAGTTTGTGATGTATGTCAGAGAGTGAAGGCAGAGCATCAGAAGCCAGCAGGATTGTTACAGCCATTGCCGATACCCGAATGGAAGTGGGATAAAATAGGCATGGATTTTATCACAGGATTACCCAGGACTCGTTCAGGCTATGACTCGATATGGGTTGTAGTCGACCGTTTGACGAAAGTGGCTCATTTCATTCCAGTGAAGACCACTTACACCAGTGCTAGCAAAGATATACATGACCAGGATAGTATATTTGCATGGAGTTCCGAGGACCATTGTATCAGACAGAGGAACCCAATTTACCTCGAAGTTTTGGAAGCAGTTACATGAAACATTGGGAACCAGGCTGGAATTTAGTACGGCATTTCACCCGCAGACAGATGGACAGACCGAGAGAGTCAACCAGATTTTGGAGGACATGTTGAGAGCATGTGCACTAGATTATGGATCAAGTTGGGACGACAATTTGCCATATGCGGAGTTTTCTTATAACAAAAGTTATCAAACCAGTTTGAAGATGGCCCCTTTCGAAGCTTTGTACGGAAGGAGGTGTAGATCACCGTTGTTGTGGGACGAAGTTGGAGACCGTCAGTTGTTTGGACCAGATTTGATTAAGGAGTCTGAACAGAAAGTGAAGTTGATCCGCGATAGGCTCAAGGTAGCCCAGTCCAGGCAGAAGAGTTATGCTGATTCTAAACGCAAGGAGACAGTTCACGAAATCGGAGACAGAGTGTATCTTCGAGTGTCACCACTTCGAGGAGTGAAGCGCTTTGGAGTTAAGGGATAGTTAGCGCCCCATTTTATCGGACCATACAGAGTGTTGGAACGTATGGGAGAAGTTGCCTATAAGCTGGAATTGCCCGAAGGATTGTCTGAAGTTCATGATGTATTTCATGTTTCGCAGTTGAAGAAGTGCCACGCAGAAATGGCTGAGATACCACTGAGAGATACTGTGCCACTAGAAGCGATTCAGCTGGAAAGTGATTTGACCTATGAGGAGAAGCCAGTTAAGATTCTCGAGTATGCCAGCCGAGTTACCCGCAGCAAGGTTATCAAGTTTTGCAAAGTTCAGTGGAGTCACCACACAGAAGATGAGGCCACCTGGGAGCGAGAGGAAGATCTACGGAAAAACCACTCCCACCTGTTTTCTAGCCAACCCGAATCTCGAGGGCGAGATTCATCTTAAGGGGGGTAGGTTTGTAACATCCCAAATTTTCAATTTGGAATGTTATACATAGATCATCATTTGCATATCATGTTTTGTTGCATTTTGGCAAATCCTCAATAAATCCTAAGCAACTCAAGGACCCTCGGAGAGAGTTGGGGATTTTCTCGAATTTTCTTATTGGATTTTTCAAACGAGGATTGGGATCTTAATTATTTTTCTCTCCGGAAAAATATTTCATTTTAATAAACGAGAGGAGAAAATATGACTTCTCCAAAACTATTGAAATACTGGAGGAAAAATGTTAAAATCATTATTTGAAATTTATTTGGATTTTATTTGCAATTTTTATTGCATTTAAAAAAATGCATGTTTTAAAAATATTTATTTTTGATTTTAAAAATGCTCACCCTATTCTAGATTTTTTAACTAGACGGGGAAAATTTATTTCATATTTTTTTCTGATTTTTATTTATTTTTCTACGCAATATTTTCCACGGAACTTTAAAAAAAAATACGCGCCCGCGCCGACTGGGCCGAAGGCCCAGCCGACGGCCCGCCCGCGGCCTCTCCTCCTCCCGCACGGAGCCGCGCCGCCGAGTCCGGCCGCCGCACGCCATCGCCGGCCGACCCCTTCCCCAAGTCCACGCCGCCCCCTCCCCTCTTTATATACCCCCCCTCTCTTCTCTCCTC
>NC_057799.1:268568947-268590813 GCF_018294505.1 Triticum aestivum | reverse complement strand
GCCGGAGTCCTGCCGCCGGAGCCCCTCGCCGCCGGAGCCCCTCCCCGAGCCCCGCACCCCGCCGTCCGAGCCCCCGCCCGTCGGAGCCTCGCCTGAGTCCCGCCGAGGTACTGCTGCCGCCGGCCGTTCTCGCGTTGACCGGTTTTCTGAAAAAAAACCTTTTGTTTTTTAAAAAAAAAACCTAGATCGTTTTTTTTTCGGTTTTCTTATTTCACGAGCGTTCACCGAACCGTTCGTTTTAACGAACGCGTTCGTCGGTTTTTCTCTGTTAACGAATGCCCGTTATTTAACCGTTCGTCCGTTTTTCTTTTTCGTCGGATTTTCTCGTTATTTTCTCAGATTCGATTTCCGATCGAATTTTCGAATCTGTTTAACTTCTCGCTCGTTTATCGGAATCAGGTGATTCAAGCGCCTAGAGTTTCGTCTCGAAATTCTTTTCCGTTGAACCTACTCAAACAAGTTTTTGCTACAGTAAAATTTGACCTAGATCCAGATTAGCAAACGAAGTTTCTTTCTTTCGCCGTTTGACTTTCGGTGCTTCTTTCGAGTTGATTCTTTTTGCAAACCGGAGTTCTTGAGTTGAACTTTCTGGTTGGCTCTTTCTTTCGAGTTTTACCTGTGCATTAGTTGAGTACTGATTGTATGCTTGTTTGTTTGCGATAGAGTACCCGGAGTGTGCCGCTTGTTACTTCGACTCGCTAGGTTTTGCGGATCATCAGCAAGGAAAGTAACACTTTGATCATACCCCATTCATACCCAGTTTTATTGCATTAGATCTATTTCCTCAAACACATTGCATGATTATGATCTAATTAAACTGTGGGTATTGGGAAGTAGTTGAGGTAGTACCTATTACCTGTTTCATTGTCAAACCCTTGGGAGTTACTTCTACGTTGCTTTTATTATTGCCATGCTGTGCGTAGACGTGGATTAGGTTTGAGAGATATTCATGACAGATGTGAGTGTTTAATAATGGTTCAACTTAAGGTGGCAACTAAAAACTCACATCCGGGTGGATTGAGGCACCTGGAGAACCCAGTGTTGTCTGTATGTATAAGGTCCGCCACCCAGGCTCAAAGGGATCATAAGATTATTCATGCTAGAAACTTCCGTGTGCAGACGCAAGCTATTATGGGCTCTAGCATAGCTGAGTAGGTTACAGGATCTCTTGAAGAGGTGGACTAGCAGATGTAGGGGAAAGTAGGTGTACCGGTCCATCCAGAGTAGAGAGTGACTGTTTCTGAAAGACTGTGTCCCGGTCATCCGTTTCTCAAACATCATGCAGTGCGAGAATCAAGCGGAGGCGATCGAGTCTTGTGGGGAAAAGTGCACAAACCTCTGCAGAGTGTACAAACTGATCATGATTAGCCGTGTCCCCGGTTATGGACAACTTGAGTATCTAGTACCTGGATTATCATTTGTATCTCATCACCGTGATACTTTTAAATAATTTTGCTGGGTTAATGATGATACTTAATTGGGATTGAGTTGGAGGTACCTTCTCAATGTTTCAACCACCATGATAGTTAAATAAAATTTATTCCTTTGCAGTAGGATAAAATTGGCTTTTCGCAAAACTGTAACCATAGAGCCTTTCCACCAGCCATATATGCATGTAGTATAGCCTTATCGTTGTTCATTATTCTCTATGTGTTACTTTGCCAGCATATTCTATGTGCTGACCCGTTTCCGGGCTGCAACGTTTCATGTTGCAGAATTTTCAGACGACGAGTAAGGTGCCTTAGGTCGTGGTCTTATACTCAGTGATGCCGCTGGAGTTGATGGACTCACTTTTCTTCCAAGTCTTCTGCTGTTATTGTTATTAGATGGCCTTAAGCCATGTTTATCATACTTAATCTCTTTGGAGATATTCGATGTAATAAGTGTGTGATTGCTACTCTGTTATAAATCCTCCATTTGTACTGTGCGTGTCAGCATTACTGATCCAGGGATGACACTGGTGCACAGCAGCACAGGCCATTTGAGGTCTGGAGGATAGAAAGGAGATGGGCAAGAGAGTGGAGGGAGTACTGGTATGTAACTCCCAAGTACATGAAGAAATTCGAACTCAATCCTCCATGCCCAAGACCTCCATTGGCACCTGGCCAAGAAGCAGATCCCACTAGCCTCAAGTGCGGTGAGGATTATCCTGATGAATGGGCCAAGCGCCAGGCCAAGTTGGCTAGACAAGCCAGAGAAGCAGTGAGGAAATTCAATGAAGACTCTGCTGTTGCTGCTGCCACTGCTGAGGCCTCTGCTTGCAAGCCGAAGAAGGCCATGGCAAAGAAGCCTGCACATAAGCCAAGTGTTGCACCTTCAATGCCCTCAAGGCCTAGTTCCTCAGCAATGCCCTCACGGCCAGATTCGTCAAAGCCCTCACGGCCAACTCCTCAAACTGCTCCTGCTCCTCCAAAGTCCTCAGCTCCTCTGCCAAAGTCTTCGGCTACTCCGACCAAATCCTCTGCACCTGTGCATCTCGCCACGTGCCAAAGGACAACAGGCATCTCTATTGCCTTAGGAGCTTCTGCTAGTTCCTCAGCTGCACCAAATTCTTCAACGGGACCCTCTCTGCTGAAGACAAAGGCCCCTGCTGGACGAGGTTCTCGCCCAAGTCCTCACAAAAAGCAGGTCGCCTTCCAAGTGCCGTCTGATGAAGACGAAGCTGATGTTGATGAACTTGCAGAAATCATCAGAGATAGGCAAGTCAAGGCCGCTAGAGCCAAAGACACGAATGTGCCTCTTCTTTTGGATCCCAAGTTGACCCTCGATTACATTGATATCTGGCACAAGGACCCCAACACTCCTATGCCTGATTTCAAGCTGACTCCTGGCCAAAGTCATATGCTGTCTGCCTTCATCCAAGAAGAAAAATGGAAATATAAGAAGGCCAGGCAGCTCAAGAAAGCACAATACAGGAAGGAGCGCTTCCTGAAGAAAAACGTTGTCTCTATGACAACTGAAGAACTTGTCACTATTCAATCTGAGACCAAGAAACTCAGTGATGAATTTGACATATACCATGCTGACTGGCTTGGAGCCAAAGTCAGATTTGTGAAATTGACGGATAAATTCACCTCAAATGTTGCAGCCCCAATGCAACAAGAAAATCCTCAAGCTGAAGCATCTGCTCAGCCTACTGAAGAAAATGCTAGCACCGCTAATGACAATCAGGCTGCTGAAGAAAATGTAAGTTCCAGGGCCGATGACTGCATTCCAGCTGCTGAAGATATTACAAGGGCAACCTCCAGTGCTTTAGATGAAGAACAAGCCAGGCCATCTGAAGGTTCAGTTGATGTGCCTGAAGAAACTGAAATTGCCAGGGCATCCACTAGTGGTGCGCCTGAAGAAAATGAAGAAGTCAGGGCAACTGCATCAGTTGTGCCTGAAGAAATTCAACCAAATTCCTCTGCTCCTCCTACGCCTACACCAACTCCGATCCTTCCATCTGTATCAGATGTGAAGAAGACCAAGGCTACAGAGCGTGCAGCAGTGAAGAAAAGGAAAGCATCAACTTCATCAGATTCTTCAGCTCCGAAGAAGATGAAGCCTTTGACCAGCTCATTTACAAATCCCATTGATGCTGTTTCTATCTCAACCATGCCATCAAAGGACCTTGTTCCTTTTGATGAAGATTATGTGATTCCAAGTGGATCTGATGAAGACATTCCCTCTGCTGCTTCCTCAGAGCAGATGGATGAAGAAATTGAAGCGGATGCATGTCGGGACCCCGATTCCAAGTCACACCGATCTAGCCTGTAACACCTCATATCACTTTGCAGCCTCACGCATGGTACTCCCACGGGTGTCGCCTTACCATGGCCCGGGACCGTTTGCGCCTTTTGGCTCACGTATATGACAATGTCGCTAGCATCCATATGACAGAGAACCCGGGCCGACATGGCTAGTCGTGAACCCAAAGCGGCACTAACGTATGGGGACAGGCATACATGAATCAACATCGAACGTGTCGGTCAGCAGCGTGCGAATCCGGGCTGTAGCACTGGTCTAACAGGACTCCGGGAACCCGGGCTGTAGCAGGCTAAGCAGGACTCCGGATGTCACCGCGTGACATTTCCCCGAAGGGACAGACACAGGAACGATATGGAACACATGCCGGCCAGTCAAGTGTCCAGAGCAGTAGTGCTGGGCTAGCAGGACTCCGGTGAACCGGGCTGTAGCGGACTACTATGGCTCAAGGAGGCACTAGACTACATTTCCCCATAAGAGAGGCTGCTAAGGATAGACAACTAGATTGTCGGATCCCACACATACCAAGCATTTCAATCATACACACAATATGCTCGATATGTGCAAATACAATATGGCATCACAACAAGACTCTACGACTCAGAGTATTTATTCATTAGGCCCCGAAGAGCCAGATATTACAAACATGGGTCTCATGACCCAACATTCAGAGCATACAAGTCAAAGCACATGCGGAAGCTTAACCTGTCTGAGTACAGACATCTATAAATGAAAAAGGCTGAGAAGCCTGACTATCTACCAGATCCTGCCGAGGGCACAAGATCGTAGCTGAGGTATCAAGCTAAACGTCGAAGTCCACACGGAGCTACTAGCGAGACTGGCGTCTCTCTGCAAAACATAAAATAGGCAAACGTGAGTACAAATGTACCCAGCAAGACTTACATCAGAACTAGCTACATATGCATCGGTATCAACAAAGGGGGGTGGTGGAGTTTGACTGCAGCAAGCCAGCTTTGACTCGGTGGCTATCCTAAACTATGACTGCAAGTAACTCTTTGAGGTGGCGCACACGAGTCCACATAATCACCATATCAATACTCCACCATGGATCTGCTCCCGTCTCCCTACGAGAACGCCATCCATAGCACTCACGCTTATCTTGCGCATTTTAGAGTATCCACTTTCACTTGTCTATGAACTGTTATAGGCAACCCAGAAGTCCATTTCCGCTGACACGGCTATTCGAATAGATGATGTTAACCCTGCAGGGGTGTACTTCGACACACACGCTCTCACCACTTACCGCCGTTTACACGACATGTACTCGGCAACCTTCAAGCGGAAGCCCAGCGAGGGTGTCGGCCACAGCCTACCTAAACACTCAAGTCTCTAGTCCAGGTTTATCGCCTATTCAGGTTCCATCCGCAGGGAGTCCGGCCGAGGTTTCCACATACGGCCCCGAACGATGTGTGCGGGGTTCCGAGACACCAAACGGGCGCCCGGCATGCCCGGCCACGTGCCTACCGCATCACAGCCCACCCCTCCGGTCAGCGCTGCCCACGGCCTCCAGCATACTACAAACACCAGAAACTACTTGCAACTCCTGGACAGAGGACAAGGGTGATTAAGAAGCCGAGAGGATCCATTGGTTTCGGGCCCAATGCATGGTAGTAACTGTATCATGGATCACAAACGCAGAACTCAGTTCCTGAGGACGGCTGCAATGAGACAACCCACCATGTACTCCTACATGGCCTCTCACCGCTACCTTTACCAAATCGTGTTCACACACTTAGCTCACACACAGTAGGACATGTTCATCACCATTCCAACTCATCCCCGATGAATCAGACCTGACACAACTCTAAGCAATAGCAGGCATGACAAACAAGCATGAATGAGTAGGCACACCAGGGCTCAAACAACTCCTACTCATGCTAGTGGGTTTCATCTATTTACTTTGGCAATGACAGGTCATGCAGAGGATAAGGGGTTCAACTACCGCAACAAGTAACAGTTGAATCATTGTTGTCCTAATGTAGTAAAAGAGAGCAGGAGCGAGAGAGTGGGATTGTATCGGAATGAACAAGGGGGTTTTGCTTGCCTGGCACTTCTGAAGATAGCATTGAGTCTTCATTAGTGTCAACGATCACAACGCCAGAACATCGTCTACCGAGAGGGGACAAATACCGGCAACAGAGAAGAAATACAATCAATGCAATGCACAATATGATGCATGATCATGACATGCAATATGAATGTGTTTTGAGCTAATGCAACTAGCAACATATTAAATGGAGTTGGTTTGAATCCAAGATTCAAATTCAAACTCCATATGTGGAAATTCAAATGCCATTTACATGATTTGTCCTAAACAGCAAGGTTAAGTTGCTCTAACATGCATGAACCCAGTGCAGATGAATAGATTGGATTTTTCTGATCATTTTTCATATATAATTTGTTTCATTTGGTGCTACGGTTGAATTTCTATGAATTTTAGAAGTTTATACTATTTTCTAGAATTTTCTGAATAAACTTAAATCCAGATAATGCTTTACTGCGTCAGCCTGACGTCAGTGTGACGTCAGCAGGTCAACTAACCCGGTCAGGTCAAACCTAACCAGTGGGGTCCACTGGTCAGTGACTCAGTCAACTAAGAGGGTTAATTAGCACTAACTAAAAGTTTATCTAAGCTAATTAGTCCATGGACCCACACGTCAGTGGCTGTGTGTTTAAACTTAAGTTAATTTAACACTTAGCTAATTAGCAGGGGCCAGGGCCCACTAGTCAGCGGCTAACCTAACTAACCTAAATAGGATTAGCCCTAACTAACTTAGTTCGTCGGGCGGGCCCGCATGTAAGTGAGAGAGAGAGAGGTCAAACCTCTGGTTAGACGGGGTCAAACCCCAGGTCGAACGGGTCAAACACGCCGGCGACTCGACGCCGGCGAGTCCAGACGCGGCGGAGCACGTCGGAAATCGTCCACCGGCGACCATTTGGACAGCGGGTTGGTGCTACGCGCAGCTGAGGCTCGTGCGCAGCTAGCAGTGCAAGCGGGAGGGTCTGGGGTGGACGGAGTTGACGACGGCGGGCTCTTTGCGGCCGCCGGAGTTCGGGCAAGGTTGGGAACGGGGCTGTGGGGCACGGCGGGGCGAACGGCCGGGTGCTACGGCCTCCAGGTGATGTGCTGAGCGAGATGATGAACTCCGTTTTGAGCTCGGGTGGACGTGGCCATGGCGGCGATTTGGCCGGCGGAGCCGAGCTCTCGACCGTGGTGGCAGGCGGTGTTAGAGAGCGACTTGGACAGCGCGTCTAGGGGTTAAAGAGAGAGGAGCTCACGGCGGTTGCGACGGTGGCCTCGGGGAGCTCGGGGAGGGGCTGACGACGACGGGAGGTCGCCGGCGATCTCGGGGCAGAGGCGGCGAAGATGGCGGTGCAGAGGGTGATGCAGAGGGTTCGGCGTCGCGCGAGTTGACGGAGAGGCGCGGAGAATGGAGGCGGAGCTCCTGGGCATGTCCAGGGGGCGAGGGGGAGGCAGTGGCCGCGGTGGTGCTTGTCGGCGGCGACGGCTACGTTCGGGTGGACGCGCGTGAGGGAGACAGAGGAGGGGATGAGCTCGAGGGAGAGGTCGAGGCATCGAGGGGGTGTCGTGGCGCCGTCTAGGTGCATCGGGGAAGAGCCAGGCGGGCTGGAGGTGGCATGCGGTGGCCGTGCGAGCGTCGGGCACGCGCTATGCGTCCGACTGGCGGGAGGAAGAAGACCTCCCTGCCCCTGGTGGGCTGGGCCGGCCAGATGGGCTGCCAGGTGAGCGCCAGGTAAGTGCGGGTAGGTTTTCTGTCCTTTTCTTTTGTTTCAGTTTTCTATTTTTGCTATTATGTTTTGATTCAGATCAAAGACCAAACCATTTTCAAAATTCATGAAAATAATTGTGTAAACCAAATGGACTTATCCAAAGCTACACAACAATTTCCAGAAGTATTGAACATATATTTATTATATAACAAATATGGATCCAATTCAAATATTTATTGGATTAATTCAAAGGCCCAAAATAAATATGTTAAACCTTCCAAAAATATTGGTTTGAATTTTATTCTTGCCAATATTTTTCAAGGTTTAACAGGAACATTTTCTTAGGCTTCTTTGAGAAGATTTTAATGTTGATCATTTTTAAAAGGTTTCTGAGGCTTTGAAAATTCCTCAATTCAAATTTCATTTGAATTTAAACATGATGCAAGATGATGATGCAATGACAAGCAAGGCCAAGGCTAGGGCTGTGACAACGCAATCCCTTCATTTCCAATTGTCTCCTCGCCCATGCCTCAGTTTACTGCTGAAGAGGCCGGTGTTGAGGAATTGGATGAACAAAATTCTGACGTGGACATTAGGAGTACTACTCCATTGATGAATGATGATTTCTGGGATAGTCAGCATCCAAACTCTCCTCTGTTCACGCCACTGCAACAAATCCCTCAGTCCCCAGCACATACTGTTCCATTGGGCTCTGAAGAAACTCACCCCACTCCGTCTGTCCATGAAGAAATTCCAGCCACCAGTGTTGAAGAAAATGAAGATGAAGAATTGAAGACCTAGGCTGTCACTGAAGAAGAAGCTGAAATTCCTCAGCCTGTGCAACCTGAGATTGCGATTCCCGAGGTGATAATGCAATTGATTGACACTCCTCAGCCCAAGCCAAAGGATCCATTCTCAAAGAAGCAGAAATTCAAGGCTGATGATTTCTTCGGCGAGCACGTGTTCTTCACTGACTACAATCCCTATGATTATGCTCGTCTTAGAAGGAAGCGCTTCTGGACCGCCAGCCAGGCTAACTTCTATTCTTCACTGCTCTTCAACAAAGACAGAGTCTTCGACCTCGAGCATATTCCTCATGTAGACATGGAATCACTGCCATGCTTCACCCCTGTTCTCAGTGTGCTTCATGACACATGGCTCCTCAACTTTTGCACAGACATAGTTGATTGGAATGAAGAACTCATTCTTCAATTCTACGCAACACTGCACATCACAGGAGATGCCGACAATGTGAACTCCTCGGTTTTGGACTGGATGACCGAAAACACTCACTACAAGGCACCGGCCTCTGAATTACTTCACGCCCTGCCCATCAGTCCTCCACCTGAAGGAGCTCGTTGCTTGTACCAAGAGCCTGAACTGACTGCCCATTATATGCAAGTTCTTATGAAGCCTCTGAAACCCGGTCAAGCCTCAAGGACCAAATTCCTCGTGAAGGAATTGCAGTATGTACCAAGAACAGTCTATCGCATTCTGACGAAGATTATGAGTCAAATCAAAGGCCACGACTCCTCTGATGAGGAAATTGTTGGCATCATGAAAAATCTGGTATTCAACATCATTCATGGCATTCCTGTCAATTATCACGATTTCTTCATGAGGACTATGGCAAACATTGCACTTTCTCCGTTTGAGCTGAAGCCTTATGCACCATGGATTATGAGATTCCTCAGAACAAGGTCTTCACTCAACTACAAGGCTGATTTTCAGAATCACCTGAGCTACTTGCCCCCAATCGAAGTCCTCAAACGGACATATTCCTCAGCTGATGAAAAGGGCAAGGCACTAGCTGTTATTGATGAAGGCATTCGTCCATTGGATGGTCAGTTTCGCAAAGCTGCATCTTATTCCACCAATGATGACTCTGCCACTCATGATTCTGCTGCCTATGCACCCAAGTCTACTCCTCAAGCCACAGCCCCCAGGGTGATGATAGACCGTGAGCTGGTCCTTAGTCTTCACCAGAAGGTGGATCGAAACCATAAATGGGTTAAGCGTCAATTTGGTTCTATTCTTCACAACATGACTGCCACACATAATGCAGTGAAGAAAAACCATTACTACCTCCATGAAGTCTTCGGTCGCTACTGGGCTATTCTGTCACATGTATATGGTGAAGAAGATCTGAAGAACATGGGTCTCAAGGAAGATTTTGACTGGTCTGCTCCTCCACCGAAGAAATACAAGAAGGTCAAGGTTCCTTCCTTGGTGGCCAGCTCCTATTCTTCATCGCGCGAAACCGACGAGCATGAAGACTTGGACAACACTGCGGCAGGCCCTACTACACCAAACGACCCCAACAACGCTGGCGCTCCTCCCTCAACATGATATTCTTCAGGGGCGTTAGTCCTCATTTTCAACCCTTTTGGTCATTCGATGACAAAGGGGGAGAAATTTGAGTTAGTCTTCAAGAGGGTCTACCTATATGGGCATTTTTTGCGAAGTTACAATTCTCGTTCTTCTGATGACTTTGCTGGATCGAGTTGTAAACTTAAACTCTATGGTGGCCTGATACTTTTGCTGTGATTTTTCTGCATGCTTATTCCTCATTAATGTTTATGCACGCATGCTGAATTAGATCAGTCACCATATTTCATCATGCATTTCAAATTCTTCATATTATATGTCAAATGCGTGTATGAATTACAAGATATAGGGGGAGATCTCCATGATTCTACTCTTCAAGTGTGCATTGCTTCAAAAGCAAATTCCTCACTATGCACATCTTCAGGGGGAGTACTTCTATATCTTGCAATCAAATTCCTCAATATTAGTAGTTACACTTCATATGATTATCCCCGTTGAAAACTTAACCTATATTGTCATCAATCACAAAAAGGGGGAGATTGTAAGTGCATCTAGTGCCCCTTAGTGATTTTGGTGTATTGAGGACTTATAGGTTAAGGGACTAATGTGTTTATGAGTGTACACAGGTCTATAAGTCTATGAGGAGTTTGATATTTACAGAGAAAGTCGGCCCCTCAAAATGAAGTTCTTCGACTGAAGACTTTGGATTTCTGAAGACTTTCTGAAGACTTTGAAAGTGAAGAAATTGGTGTGGCCTTGAAGACTTGGTATTCATTCGAGGAACATGAAGCGTGAAGACTTTAGTTTTCATAGTTTCATTTTGTCTTTCTTGAGCCATAGGAAACACCGTACTGTTAAAGGGGGTCGAGGAAATACTAAGGAAAAATTTCCATGTGATGCTCAACTCAAAATCCTACACCTACCAATCCCTTCGAGTGAAGCCATTGGAAATCTCATACAGTTCAGTCAATTTCTTCAGTGATAGAGACGAAGTTCTTCTGGTCGCTGAGGAATTTGTTCTGACTGAGGAGTTAGGAATTCGCCAGTGCGGATTGCCTACACAGTGAGGAACATGATAGCCCTGAGGAATTTGAGCCTCAAATTTCTGACCGTTGCTGTGCTACACGCCAGCTGTCGCAAAATATCTTATCCACCTAACGATCATATCATTGAAGAGCATTTATGTCTTATCATGTCGGGCTGCTCCCTAGGCTATAAATAGCCGCCCCCTACAACCACCAGCTGGCTGGCTGCTCCGAGAGAAACTGACACTTGTCATTTGAGAGCATCCCATCCTCCGAGGACTTTGAGCGAAAATCATCGAGTGAGGAAAACCCAAACCCAAACACCTACAAAACCAAAGTGATTGAGCATCACTGAAGAGATTGATCCTGCGTGGATCCGACGCTTGTTACCTTCGAAGACTGTGCTTCTTCCAGACGGTTAGGCGTCATGGTCTAGAGCATCCAAGAGGAATTGTGGATCGCCGAGTGACCGAGTCTGTGAAGGTTTGGAAGTCACCTAAAGACTTACCACGAGTGATTGGGTGAGGTCTGTGTGACCTTAGCTCAAGGAGAATACTGTGAGGACTGTGTGTCCGGGACTGTGTGTCCTCAGGTTTAAATACCTAGCCGCTCCAACCAGACATACAACTGAGACAGCAGTTGGAACTGGTCTACCAAATCATTGTCTTCACCAAGCTTACGGGTTCTATTTCCTCAACTCACATTTCCTCATTTCAGTTGTTGTGTGCTTGTTCATATCTGTTTGAAGACTTTGACTGAAGACTTTCTCAATTTCCTCAGTTCAATTTCTTCAGTCTGTTTGTCTTCATCCTGTGTTATCCTGTGATTACGCTTTCTGTACTCTGTGATTGTCTTCATTTCATCATGATGACCATGCTTGTGTTCTGTTATGTTTACTTTTGAGTACTTATTCCGCTGCTAGTAGTTCTTCGCTAAGGAATTTCCTCACCCGCAAATATCTCAGTGAAGAATTCATAAAAATCGCCTATTCACCCCCCCCTAGTCGATATAACGCACTTTCACCGAGGCACCAAACGGGCGTCTCGGTACACCGTGCCTCATGTCTCTACTGCATCATAACCCACCCCTAGGGTCAGCGCTACGCACGGCCCCCAACACATATCCTACAAACACCAGAAACTAGTTGCAACTCCTGGACAGAGATCGAGGCGATTAATAAGCCGAGAGGGGTCGAGTTACCAGAACCCAATGTGTGGTAGTAACTATTCATAGATCACAAACACAGAACTCAGTTCCTGAGGACGGTTTCAATGAGACAATCCACCATGTACTCCTACATGGCCTCTCACCGCAACCTTTACCAAATCGTGTTCGCACACTTAGCTCTCAAAAGTAGGACATATTCACCACCTTCCAATTTATCCCCGATGAATCAGACCTGACTCAACTCTAAGCAGTAGCAGGCATGACAACAAGCATGAATGAGTAGGCACATCAGGGCTCAAACAACTCCTACTCATGCTAGTGGGTTTCATCTATTTACTTTGGCAATGACAGGTCATGCAGAGGAAAGGGGTTCAACTACCGCAGCATGTAACTGATGAATCGTTATTGTCCTAATGTAGTAAAAGACAGCAGGAGCGATAGAGTGGGATTGTATCCGAATGAACAAGGGGGTTTTGCTTGCCTGGCACTTCTGAAGATAGAAATAGCTCTTCATCGGTGTCAACAACCACAAAGTCGGAACAACGTCCATTGAGAGGGAACAAACACCGGCAAACAAGAGGGAAAACAATCAATGCAATGCAACAATATGATGCATTAATGTGACATAGCAATATGAGTGTGTTGAGCTAATGCAACTAAGAACAGAAGGGTTTGGTCAATTTGAACCAAGGGTTCAAATTCCAACTCAAGTTATGAATTAATAAAGTGCATTATCATGTTTTGATCTAAACAGCAAGTTTAAGTTGCTTTTTCATGGATGAAACCAGTACCAATGGATAGATTGGATTTTTCTGATAATTTTTCATATATAAATAATTTCATTTGGAGTTACGGTTGAATTTCTATGATTTTTGGAAGTTTAGGACATTTTCTAGAATTTCTTGAATTAGTAAATGCCAGAAAAGCTTTACCACGTCAGCAAAGTCAACAGTGACGTGAGCAGGTCAACTGACCCGGTCCAGGTCAAACCTGACCGGTGGAACCCATATGTCAATGACACAGTGGCTAAGAGGGTTTAGTTAAATCCTGGCTAAAGTAATTAGAAGGCTCTGGGACCACTGTCAGCTTCTGGGAGTTAATTAGCCAGGGTAATTAGACTTAAGCTAAACTGCCATGTCAGCCCGCCGGAATTAAGCCGGCGACGACCAACTGAGCGGCGGTGGCTCGCCGGCGTGGCGCCAGGGGCAGCGGCTGGGGCGCGCTGAGGCACCAGAAGGGAGCCTGTGATCCCGCGCATCCAGCGGATGCAGCAGTAGGTCGCGGGGTGGTCTGTAGCAGCGGCGACGACAAGTGAGGCGGCGGCCGGAGTGCGGTGGTGACGCGAGCACAGGGTTAGAGCAAGCGGGCGAGCAAAACGAGCAGCGGAGCAGCAACTGCGGTGCTCCAGGAGCACGATGGTGCAACGCGTTCGAGCAGAGAAGCTCGAGAGTGTCGAGCACGTCGGCAATGGAGGACGGCGTCTTCGAGCGCTCGCTGGGCAGTGCTACGGCATGCAAACGAGCAAATTGAGGTGGCAGATCGAGGCGTGGGCTCATAGCGGTTGCAGTGAAGATCTCGGCGAGCTCGGGGAGGGGCTGGGGACAGCGTGGGGTCGCCGGTGATCTCCGCGGCCGTAGGAGGAAGAAGGGGTCGGGGACGATGCGTCGGGGTTCTTCCGGTCGCTTGAGCAGACAGAGAGGACGAGGGTGGCACGGCGGAGCTCGGGGGCGCGTCGGAGAGGCGAGGGGGTGGCTCTTGCTATTGCTATGAGGAGCGGCGGCGACGAGGTCGCTCGGTGGAGCTCGGCAGAGAGGGATGGAAGAGGGGATAGACACGGGAGAGAGGGGGAGTGATTCGGGGCGGTTTGGGCATCTCCGTGGCATCATCTAGGCGCGTCGAGGAGGAGCCAGGCAGGCAGTAAGGGAGGAGGTGGCTGGCGCGCTCCGGGCACGCGCCCTCGCGTCCTTATGGCCGGAGGTGGGAGGAGGCGGCACTGTGGCTGGTGGGCTGGGCCAGCGCAGTGCTGGGCCAACTGGGCCGGACAGGTAAGCCAGGTACAGTAGTCTCTCTTTCTCTCTCTCTCTCTCTTTTATTTTCTATTTTCTATTTTCCGCAATTGTTTTGGCTTTTTAAAAAATGCCAGAGCATTTTCAAAAATCCTGAAAATATTTGTGGGCACTTTTGGATTATTTCCAACAGCCCTCATTTACCTTCAAGATTATTTGGACATTTAAAATTATTTATAGCATTTAAATGTCCAAGAACAAATACTGTATGATTTAATACAATAACCCAGTGTCCTAGAAAAGTGTGCACCATTTTTGGCAGAGGTTCTGGACCAAAACAAAAGGGATAATTAGATTTATGCCCCTAGTTGTGTCCCACTCGTCTGTTTTACCCCTAATTCCCAAAAGTCACTGGTTCTGTCCTAGTCACTTTGCTCCTATTATGCTTTTGCTCTTTGACCGTTTAACCATCAGTTTGAAAACTTCATAACTAATTCATACTAAATCAGAAAAATGCAAATAAGATACCAAAATGTTCAGAAAAACATCACCTATATGTTAGTGTCATTTGCATTAATGAAAAAAGTGTTGGAAAGTTCCCATCTGTGTTTTAGCTCTTATGCTACCACCATGAATAGTAAAATCTAAAAAAGTTCAAAAAAAATATTGGTGGCAAAGAATGACAAATGTTTTAAGTGCCTGCCAAGTTTCATCAGGGAATAACATTCATGGGTGCCGTGGCAAAAAAACAATCAGCACTCCAAAATAGATTTTTTTTGCCACGACTTCCACGAATGTCGTTCCCTAATGAAACTCGGCAAGCACTTAGAACATTTGTTGTTCTTCGCCACCATATTGTTTTTGAATTTTTTTGAATTTTTTTAGAGTTCACTATTCATGGTGGTATCAAAAGAGATAAAACTCGGATGTGCACTTTCCAACACTTTTTTCATGAATGCAAATGACACTGACATATAGGTGATGTTTTTCTGAACATTTTGGTATCTTATTTGCATTTTTCTGATTCAGTATGAACTAGTTATGAAGTTTTCAAACTGACGGTCAAACGGTCAAAGGGCAAAAGCATAAGAGGAGCAAAGTGACTTGGACAGAACCGGTGACTTTTGGGAATTAGGGGTAAAACAGACGAGTGGGACACAACTAGGGGCATAAATCTAATTATTCCAAACAAAAATGATGAACATTTATGAAGGCCATTTCAGGTTCATTGGAAATATTTTTATGTTGAACCTATTTGAATTCCATTTGATGCTAGAGTTTGAACATCCCCAATTCAAATTTCTTGAATTTAAACATAATGACATGAATGCTTTCATGCAATTAGTTACAAACAATTTTAGGGCTGTGACAGCTATGGCACCCAAGAAGGGCAAGGGACAAGAAGAACCAGAGAGCAAGCTGGTGGGGATGCGGAGGAAGTACGTCTTCTTCACCCCGACGCTCGACGCGCGCGCGCTCAGGGATCGGTACCTGTGCATGTGGGGGAGGGAGACGACGGGGCATCTCGCCACCCGTGTCATCCCTGCTTCTTGCGCCAAGCCCGCCGAAGATAAATTCCCCTTCTTTGTCGATTACTTCTACTGCGGGCTCTACCCCCATTTTCCGATTTCTTCATCGACATTATGTACACCTTCGGCTTTCACCTTCTAGATTTTTTCCCGAATGCCGTGGCGTGCATGGCCATCTTTGCCCACCTCTGCAAGAACTTTGCCGGGGTGGTCCCCAACACGGCACTCTTCCGCCACTACTTTCTCCCCTGCATCCAGCCAGGAGGGGCCCTGTCTGGCTGCGTTACCTGGATCCTGAGAGCCTGGACCAAGGACACGTACCCTAGCGGGACCCAAAAGGAGAGGTGGGAGGTATGGGGAGCAAGTGGTGCTGGATCATGAGAAGGAGCCGCCACCGTTATGCACCCCTCGGCGAGCGCAAGTGGTCGGCGGCAAGAACTGGAGCGACCTTGACCCTCAAGACACGAAGCTCATAGTCGCCATCACCAGGATTCACCGTCTTAAAGCCGCCGGGCTCACGCTCGAGATGAGTGGGGCCGACTTCCTCCGCCGCCACATCGCTCCCTTGCACAACAAGGGGAGGCCGGCTTGGGATTTCTGGAATGCGGCAGACATCATGAGGCTGCGCCCTGGCTTGAACATTAATTTTACGGTGATGCAGCATGTAGCTCTTTGCCAAAGGCTGTTCCAGCTCAAGGCTGACAAGACCAGCAAGGCCGGCAAGTCTGGGAAGGCCCGCAAGGCCGAGAAGGCCGATAACCTGTTCAAGTTGCCGGTGGCTGATACGTCTCCATCGTATCTATAATTTTTGATTGTTCCATGCTATATTATATTCTGTTTTGGACATTAATGGGCTTTATTATACACTTTTATATTATTTTTGGGACTAACCTATTAACCGGAGGTCCAGTCCAGAATTGATGTTTTTTGCCTATTTCAGAGTTTCGCAGAAAAAGAATATCAAACGGAGCCCAAACGGAATGAAACCTTCGGGAACGTGATTTTCGGAACGAACGTGATCCACAGGACTTGGACCCTACGTCAAGACATCAACCAGGAGGGCATGAGGTAGGGGGCGCGCCCTCCACCCTCGTGGGCCCCACGTTGCTCCACCGACGTACTTCTTCCTCCTATATATACCTACGTACCCCCAAACTACCAGATACGGAGCCAAAAACCTAAT
This sequence comes from Triticum aestivum, assembly GCF_018294505.1. Classification (NCBI taxonomy): domain Eukaryota; kingdom Viridiplantae; phylum Streptophyta; class Magnoliopsida; order Poales; family Poaceae; genus Triticum; species Triticum aestivum. Next base: position 268,574,075 of record NC_057799.1, on the reverse strand, counting down.
TCCACCGCCGCAACCTTCTGTACCCGTGAGATCCCATCTTGGGGCCTTTTCCAGAGCTCCGCCGGAGGGGGCATCGATCACGGAGGGCTTCTATATCAACACCATAGCCTATCCGATGATGTGTGAGTAGTTTACCTCAGACCTTCGGGTCCATAGTTATTAGCTAGATGGCTTCTTCTCTCTTTTCGGGTCTCAATACAATGTTCTCCCCCTCTCTCATGGAGATCTATTTGATGTAATCTTCTTTTGCGGTGTGTTTGTTGAGACCGATGAATTGTGGGTTTATGATCAAGTTTATCTATGAACAATAATTGAATCTTCTTTGAATTCTTTTATGTATGATTGGTTATCTTTGCAAGTCTCTTCGAATTATCAGTTTGGTTTGGCCTACTAGATTGATCTTTCTTGCAATGGGAGAAGTGCTTAGCTTTGGGTTCAATCTTGCGGTGTCCTTTCCCAGTGACAATAGGGGCAGCAAGGCACGTATTGTATTGTTGCCATCGAGGATAACAAGATGGGGTTTATATCATATTGCATGAGTTTATCCCTCTACATCATGTCATCTTACTTAAAGCGTTACTCTGATCTTTTGAACTTAATACTCTAGATTCATGCTGGATAGCGGTCGATGTGTGGAGTAATAGTAGTAGATGCAGGCAGGAGTCGGTCTACTTGTCTCGGACGTGATGCCTATATACATGATCATACCTAGATATTCTCATAACTATGCTCAATTCTGTCAATTGCTCAATAGTAATTTGTTCACCCACCATAATATTTATGCTCTTGAGAGAAGCCACTAGTGAAACCTATGGCCCCCGGGTCTATTTTCCATCATATTAATCTTCCAACACTTAGCTATTTTCATTGCCTTTTATTTTACTTTGCATCTTTATCATAAAAATACCAAAAATATTATCTTATCATATCTATCAGATCTCACTCTCGTAAGTGACCGTGAAGGGATTGACAACCCCTTTATTGCGTTGGTTGCGAGGATTTATTTGTTTGTGTAGGTGCGAGGGACTCGTGCATGGCCTCCTACTGGATTGATACCTTGGTTCTCAAAAACTGAGGGAAATACTTACGCTACTGTGCTGCATCACCCTTTCCTCTTCAAGGGAAAACCAACGCAGTGCTCAAGAGGTAGCAGCGGCCGTGGTCCCTCTGAGCAACAATTCCGCACGGACCTCCATCATCTCCATGATGCCGGCGTTCAACGCCCATGGCCTTGACCAGACCTGGGCCGAGCCAGACGAGGCGCGGGTGCAGGAGTTCTTCGACAACTTGTTGGAGAGGCTCATCCGCGATGAACTGCGGCTCATCCGCGACACCATCGATGAAGAGGTGGCGTACATCGCCACCAAGGCGGAAGAGGCAGCCCTTGCCGAGGAGGCCGGCAGCGTCGGCTTCACGGAGGACGAGGCCGGCACAGAGGAAGATCTTGTCGGGCCGGAGGGGTCCGCCAGTAAGCGCGGCGGTGCGGGCGCCGGCGGCCCTCACTCTGAGGAGGAGGACAAGGAGGCGTCCAAAGAGACGGACGAGGAGGAGGACGAGGAGGAGGAGGACGACGAGGACGAGGACGATGAGGCCGAGGAGGCCGATGAGTCGCCCCCAGCCTCCAAGAAGAAATGTGTTCCTTGGCGAGCCGTCTCCGGCGAGCCAGTTCTACAGGCCTCTTCGCAAGAGGAGGGCCCCAGCAAGGGAGCCTCCAGCAAAAACAAAGGGGTGGCCGGCAAGGCCGTGCAGCGGCAAGAAGCCTAGGCGCAACCCCTGCGCCATACGAGGGAAGCAGCAGCTGCGGCCTCTGCCTCGGCCAAGCGCCCCAGGTCTCCATCCCCACCTCTCCGCACGGACACCACAACAGAGGCTGATTACGACCTCTCTGGCATGAGCCCGAACAGGAGGGGGGCAGAGGAAGAGGACGAAGAAAGGGGCGAGTGAGTGCTCCGCCACCTTCTCCATCTCTTGAATTCCTGTTCTTGTTATCTTGCTTGATTTGACTTTGTCTTGGCTTGCTTTTGCAGGGACACGGAGACACTGGTGTAGAGGATGGCGAAGAGGGCCAAGACCTCGACGGGCGATGAGCCCCCGGCAAGCACCTCAAGCGCGCCGAAGGTGATAATGATCAGCCCGGGCCCCAGTCCACGACGCAGGCCCCGGCGTGAGTTCACCACCCACTTTCCGTTGGTGAGCGCTTGGGTGTGTCTCTTTACCATTAATCTTGCTGGGGTTGCAGGGGAGGAGCGGCAACAAGAGGAACCGCCAAGGGCCACCCCCAACATGCCTCCTCCATCGACCACCACACCGCCCAGGGAGGGGTCCCCAGTAAGGGCCTCCATCAGCGAGGCCATGCTGCCAAGGGAAAAATCTCCGGCAAGGCCCTCCCCCGACGAGCCCAAGCGTGCGGAGGATGAGCCGGCAAGCACAGGTCCCGGCGGCCCTATCCCGACCACGAGTGTTGGTGGGGAGGGAACCACTCCTCCCCAACTTGTCATAGGTAAGCCGCCTACCTCCTGGTCTTGATCTGTTCTCCAGTGTAATATTTTTCTTCTTGCTTTAAACTTCGACCCTGGTTTCATCTTCTCCCCCTCCTTGGTTTTCAGACCTCTCCTCGGCGGGTCACATGGATGTCGATGGCACGGTCGAGGAGATCGCCAAGGATGCCGCCGCTCAGGCCGACGAGGTGGCCACCGACGAGGCTGCCAAGGAAGCACATGAAGAGGCCGCCAGGGGATCTGCCAGGGAGGCCAGCAAGGGGACCGGTCACCGTACTGATGACATCCCTACCTCAGGAGCGCCTGGCGCTATGTCGGTCCCGGAGCCCTCAGCTGCCGAGGCGACGGTGGTCGACGACCAACCGTCCACCTCCGAAGCCCCCCACTCGAGGAGATACATGAATATCGGCAAGGTTGTGTTCGTCACTATGGAGGGGACGGCAAGCACCGGAGCGCCTGCCAAGGGGGAGGTTTTTGACCAAGAGGTCATCGTCGCTGCCGGGCTCCAAGTTGTTGACGAGCCAAGCACCAGCAGCGGTAGTTCCAAGGAGGACCAGCTCCTCCAAGCTATTAGCGGCAGCTTCCACAAGCTTCAAGCGCTTCACCGCGCCCGCAAGGAAAAGCTAGACTCCAGAATGGCGGTTGTCGACGCAGCGGAGGCGGGCCTCCAGGAGCGTGTTGAGCAAACAAAGGTCTGGTTTACAGAGGCCCGGCAGGATTTGAAGGCCAGCCAGGAGCAGCTGGGTCAACAGTGGAACGAGCTTCTTCTGAAGCAATCAGATATCGAGAAGGCCCAGGAGGAGGACGCTGCACAAATCGCCAAGGAGGACGGTGAGCTGAGGGAGCGCCACATCTCGCTCGACACGGCAAAGAAGAAGACCTTGCTGCCCGTGAGGAAGCGCTCACCGCCATGCTCCGCGGCAAGGATGAAGAGATCAAGAAGCTCGTTCCACAACGGACCCAGGAACTGGAGCAGAAACACAAAGATGCTCTTGCCGCTCTGGTCCTGGATCACGCTCTGGTCCTGGATCCAAGGCATCAACTTGGCAAACCAAGTATGCCGCTGGAAAGATGAGATGATTTCGGTTGAAATCGATATAAGGATCACCGGAATCGGATGCACGGTTTGCAAATGACAAGCAAAACAAGGATGGCACAATTCTGCGATTAACAGCATGATGCCACTTAGTATGCAACAAGAAACTAAGCTACTGCACTCCAACATAACAACAAAGAATATGACAGTGATGTACTCAAGATGGTTGACAAAACATGAACACTGAGCTACGGCTAAATCACACCAGAGCAGGTTCAAACAAGCATGGAAAATGTGCAAAAGATATCAGCTTACAGACTTGGTGAAAATACTAACATGCCAGAAATAACATCAGGAAGCCATGTTTAGAGCAAGCAAACAACATGTTACAGGAACATATCATAGCAAATCAAGGCATGGCATGAATCTACTGAATGCATAGAACAAAAGTCCCTTACTAATCATGAGCCAGAAAGGCACAGAATATATGATGGCACCCATATAAACGTAGCAAGTTTTATTACCAGATTCAGACGAGCAGAAAACAGAGCATGGCATTAACAGAATTATGAAGGCATATTTGCGAGCTTGATTCACTCATCACAAAGAATTTCATGACAAAACAAGCATACCAACAGCAAGAATACATGCTCATGAAGCTAACCATGGCAAGAACAAGTTCATATCATGTATGGATCACTAGCAACATCCATGGCAAAATTGAATAGCATGTTAACATTCTGCCAGGAACATTTTATAGCGAAAGTAGAGCAAGATTGAGACATGCCAGGGCACTCCATAATTTCAAACAGGGGCATGATGGATAGGGAACATCTATATGTCCAAAACATCCTTACTGGACATACTCAAAAGAAGCATGGATCTCACTGTAGCAACATGGATACATGGCATCAAAATAACAGCAGGAAAAAGACACGGCAAAATCCTAAGTCCCTGAAAACAGCAACATGACGAAGCCTAATTTACATGCTTGTGCTAGTCACCACATAGATCACAAAATTACATGGAAAGCACCTCTGTAAAGAAGACATGGCATATTTCAAATCATATGTAGAGCTAATGCTCATACGATGCACACATCAAATGCAACAAAAATAACAAAACATCATAATCTGATAAGTAATAGCAGCAAACATCATATAGCACTCTTGCAACAACGATTAAGGCATCAATATGAACTCAAACAAGCATGGCACAATGGAACGAAATGAAGAGCATCTCATGATAAACATGTTTATATATCATGGACACAAAACGGAGCAGTATGCAAGGAGACATGATGTGATGAACAGGGCAACATAATGTGAGAATTTCGGGACTTGGAGAAAAACGAGGGGGGGAGTCAACCTCAGATCTAGGGTTCGACTTTGGCACAGATGTCGAGGCGGTGGCGGATCTTGCCGGAGAACGTCGGGGACGGCGGCCGGAGCTGAGGAGGGTGGTCGCCGGGGTCGTGGTCGTCGGATCCGGAGGGAGCTCACCGGGGTGGGGCCAGTGCCGGAGCTTGCGTGGTCCGGGAAGGCGCGGGCGGCGGGGACCCGCCGGATCTGCGCGACGGCCGGAGAAGCAGGCG
>NC_057799.1:268567059-268568581 GCF_018294505.1 Triticum aestivum | reverse complement strand
GTGAAGAGGACAGGCGGCGGAGGCGCTCGGCGCGCTCGGGCGCGGTGGCCCGCGGGCGGCGGCGGCGGGGAGACGGGCCGTGGGGGCCGACCTCGGGCCCGGGCGGGCCGGCAGCGGTTGCTGACGTGGCAGGCGGCGGTTGGACGGCGCGCGGCGGCGCGGGCGCATCCGGTCCGATCCGGACGTGTCCGGCGGCGGAGGAGGGTGGAGCTAGGGTTTTGGACCCGGAAACCTGGACGGGGTGCACATATTTATACCTAGGAGGAGGTAGGAGTGTCCAAATGGAGTGTAGTTTTCGACCCCGCGATCGTGATCCGATGACGGAGAGCATGGAGGGGGTTTAGGTGGGTTATTGGGCTGTTTTGGAGGGGTGTTGGGCTGCAACACACAAGAGGCCTTTGCGGTTACCCGGTTAACCGTTGGAGCATCAAACGGCCTCCAAATGGAACGAAACTTGACAGGTGGTCTACCGGTGGTGTACCAAGGCCACTTGGCAAATCTCGGTCCATTCCGAGAACGTTTAACACCTGCTCACGAAAAGAGACAAGAGGGGTGCGCCGGTGCATGTGGGAGTGTCGGATTGCAAAACGGACAATGGGGAAAATGCTCGGATGCAGGAGACGAACACGTATGCAAATGCGATGCACATAAAGACATGGGATGAAATGCATAACATGAACAAAATGCAAAACGAAAGACAAAAACCCAACCACAGAGGGAATATCATAACACATAGTAGAAAATGGCAAGAGTTGGAGTTACAAATATGGAAAGTCACATCCGGGGTGTTACAGATGAAGCGAGCGAGGCGCTGTTTGGCGAGACTATGACGCCAGGTGTCTCCCGTTTATTCGCCGTTGTTGCCATGTCATTAGTTTGCGTGTTGCACTTTGCCATGTCATCATCTGCATGTTTTTCAAAAACTTGCATCCGGTCACTTTCTCCGTTGTCCGTTTCGGAATCCGTCACTCTCACACGCACCCGCCGCACCTCCCAGATCTTGTTTCGTGAGCGGGAGAAAAAAACGTTCTCGGAATGGGCCGAGAGTTGACAAGCGGTCTTGGTACATTACCGTTAGACCGCCTGTCGAATGTTGTTCCATTTGGAGGTCGTTTGATGCCCCAACAGTAAACAACGTTAACCGAAGCCCTCCTTCTCTTTGCAGCCTAGCACCCCTCCACAACAACCCGCTACCCCATCTAAACCCCCTCCTTGCTCTTTGCCGTTGGATCACGAACGTGTGGGCGAAAACCGCACCTCAATAGCCCTCTCCTAGCTCCCTCTACCTATAAATAAGTCCCCCCCCTCAAAATCCCGGGCAAAAACCCTAGATCCACCTCCCCTCCACGCCGGACACGTCCGCCGGTGCCGGACGCGTCCAGCCACCGCCCCGAGCCAATTAGGGCGTGCCACGTCACCCCTGCCTAGCTCCCTCCACCACCGGCCCGCGGGGCACGAGTCGGGCCCGCGTGCCCCGAAGCCGCAGTCGCCGCAGCTCGCGCGCGCCCGCGCGAGCCCGGCC
>NC_057799.1:268538696-268566491 GCF_018294505.1 Triticum aestivum | reverse complement strand
GCCCACCGGCGCCCCCGCTCGCCGACGTCCTGCCTGCGTTGCGCGCCTCGTCACCGCCGCGCCGCCTCCACCGCACCATCGCGTGCCCCCGCGCTGCCGCCTCCGCATCGCCGCACCGTCGCCTCGCGCCGGAGCTCGCCGAAGCGCCACCGCCCCGGATCTGGTCAGGTGGACCAGATCCACCAGCTCGCCAACCTAACACCCCACGAGTCCCGGATCCCCTCGTTCGCGAACCAATCCGTCCAGTTTCCACGAGGTTGTTTTTCACCAAGTCCCTGAGATTTTACATCATGCATGCATCTTGTGTACCTTGTAACTTTGTGCATGTTGCTCCGTTTTGTGTGCATGATATGTCAAAATGTTCATCTTGAATGCTCTACATGTTAGTGTAATTTGCGTGCATGTTACTGCTCAGCTTGATGCCTTAATCATCGTTGCAAAAGTGCTAAGTGATATAATCTACTGAAAACTGTTGTAACTTGTCATTTTGTCTTTTTCATAGCATATTGTGTGATTTTCTTTTGAGCATCACGCCAACATGTTTTAGGAGCATGATCATGCCTTCTTTGAAGTGCTGCAATCCATTCATTTTGATATGCGCTGTGGTGACTATCACAAGCTTGCAAAGTGACCTACTTGCTGTTACCGGTCTGCCAACTCTGAATCTGTTATATTATATTGCCATGTTTAGTTGACGCTACCATCAAATCTATGCAAATTTTGGAGATGTCCAGTGAGCATGTTTTGTTTTCCATCTTATGCTATATCCATCCATGCCCTCGTTTGCAATTATAACCTGATGTAGCTTGTTTGTATGGTGCCGTCAAGTTGCTAAATAATACTTCTGTCAGCCTGTTAACAGCAAGTTCAGTTTTGCTAAGTGAATAGCTAGTGTTCTAAGCATCCTATGACCATGTTCTTTACATGAGTACCTGCAAACACATGTCTTCTTCCTGTTGGTTGTATTTTAATGCCATGAAATGTTGTTTGTTGAGTTAAACAAGCTTGCAAACATGCCTACTTAAATCTGTTTCTGTCATGTCCAGTAAATTCCACTAAGTCTGTTAATATGTTATCAGTTGCAATCTTGCCATGATGTTTTGAGCATGTTCTAGTGGTATTTAGCAGTAGCTAGGTGATCTTGTTTTGTAGTGCTTGACATGTACTTCAATTCAATGCCCTTTGATGCCATGAAATTTTCGGGTAGCATTAACTTTGTTGTCTCAAAGTATGCATCATGTATCTGTTTTCAGCCTTACTCTTTTTCACAGTCTGAGAATCTGTTATAAATTGCAATCTTATCTTGATGAATGCCACTGATATAGAGGTTATATGTAGATGCTTAATAACCATGTTTTGCCATATATAACCTGTACTTTAGTGACATGTTGTTGGTTGATATGATCTTGCATTGTAACATCATTGTTTCATGCCTCCAACATGTCAACATGTTATTTCTGCTCATTTGTATACCCTGTTTTTCACCAAGTCATAATTTGTGTTATAAAGTTGCTTTTTGCATTGATCATCTTGGTTTAATCTTGAAGCCTATGAACCTGAACCTTAATGATATTTGAAGTATGTAACCTGTATTTGAAGTGCATATCAAGTTTGTGCTCTTTTGGTTCCTGTAGTGTGTTGTTTTGATGCTTGCACGGTGCCTGGTAGTTGTTTAGGCAGATTATTGTTATATCTTGTATTTAGTGTATGTGTTGAATTGTTGCTCCGTTTTGAGCATGCTCTATATGAAACTTGCTTAGCTTTGCATGTACTTTCATGTTACCTTGTTGCGTTGATGTTTTGGTGTGTTTGTGATTGGGTTTTGCTTGCATTTGCATCAATGCAATGTTTAACTTGTTTTGCTCATATCTTCTAGGCCGTAGCTCCGAATTAAATGAACATTATATGTAACTTGACTAGAAATACGTGTAGATCATCTTGTACTTTAACTTGTTGTTTAACAACTTTAAATAATGTGTTATTCAGATCAGGACCAATTTTGAAATTTGCATATGGGGACTTACCGAAATTGTTGTATGTTGATTTCGGCCTCATTAAAGTTGCTTTGATGTTTTGTTCTTGTATGCATCATACTTGGATGAGCATCATACCATGTTATGTGTGTTTACCGTGTTGTTTACTTCTTTCCGGTTGTGCTTCTTCTCGATAGTCCCGGTTTCGATGCGATTGTGAGGATTCCCTTGTTTACGCTTGGTTCGTCTACGCCCGCTCATCTTCTTCATGGACTCGTTGTTCTTCCTAGCGGAATTTCAGGCAAAATGACTGTTACCTTGGATCTCACTACTATCTTTGCTATGCTAGTTGTCTCGATGCTATCACTATGTCATGCTACCCACCACTTGTTTATCAAGCCTCCCATTATGCCATGAAACAACCTCTAACCTTTTCCACCATCCCAGCAATCCGTTGTTTAGCTGTGTTAATTAATACATCTATATACTTGGTAAAGGGTGGAAGGCTCGGACTTTTGCCTGGTGTTTTGTTCCACTCTTGCCGCCCTAGTTTCCGTCTTACCGGTGTTATGTTCCTTGATTTTGTGTCCCTAACACAATGAGGGTTTATGGGCCCATCTTGACAGTTCGCTTTGAATAAAACTCTTCCAGCAAGGCCCATCATTGGTTTTCCATTTGCCTAATAACAGCTAAAACTTGCATAGGGACCCCCCGGGCCAATGCTCCTCATGAGTGTTGGTCCAAACCGGGCAATGTCCGGCGCCCCCTGGGTAACCAGCGTCTCAGCCAACCCGATGAGTGGCCCATCCGGTGTACCCTGAGAACGAGATACGTGCGACTCCTATCAGGCTAGATCGGTGCATTGGGCGGTCTTGTTGGTTTTGTTTTACCATTGTCGAAATGTCTTGTGCACCGGGATTCCGAGTCTGATCGGAGGGTCCCGAGATGGAGGATTGTCTCCGCGGATCATGAGCTTGTCATGGGCTAAGTTGAGACACCCCTGCAGAGTTTAAACTTTCGAGAGCCGTGCCAGCGGTTATGAGGCAGATGGGAGTTTTTAATATCCGGTTGTAGAGAACTTGACACCAGATCCGGATTAAAATATACCAACCGCGTGCGTAACCTCCTTTCGACGAAGATCAAGAAGAGAACACGGCTTGGTTATGTATGAACGTAAGTAGTTCAGGATCACTTCTTGATCATTACTAGTTTGCGACCGTTGCGTAGCTTCTCATCTTATTCTTGTACTCGTAAGTTAGCCACCATACAATGCTTAGCCGCTTGCTGCAACCTCACCACTTATCCCTTTCCTACCCATTAAGCTTTGCTAGTCTTGATACCCATGGTAATGGGATTTCTAAGTCCTCGTGGCTCACAGATTACTACAACAACAGTTGCAGGTACAGGTAATGCGATGATCCGAGGTGAGAGCGGTGCTTGCTTGTTTCCGAGTCCCTCTGCTTCTTCTTCGATCAGGGGATAGGTTCCTGGTCGGCAACCTGGGCTAGCAAGGTGGATGTCATTTGAGTTTCTATTTGTGTTTCATTCGTAGTCAGATGTTGTTCTCATGTATAATGTTCGATGTATTATTGTGGCATTTGTATGCCTTTGTATGTATCCTCATCTATTATGCAATGGTACAATGTAATGATATCCACCTTGCAAAGCATCTTCAATATGCGGCTCTCTCCTTGGCGGGGCCTTTGAGTTCCTCTCGAATAGGATCGCATATTGGGCGTAACAGAGACCAACGACGAGGCGGAGGACAATGCCGGCTCTGCTGAGTCCCCGCTCTGCTGGCGTCGACGAGGCCCTGCTCAGCCAAGGCCCCGCCGCCCCAACAACGAGGTAGAGGACACCGGCAGCTCCGCCGAGGCCCCGCCTCAATACCATTGTTACACCCACAGCCCCTGCTACTATACATACTGGACCAATTACTGGAGCTCGCGCATGCCAATTAAATTACCAGGTACTTTCGTTTCTTAGTAATGATTCTAATGTTCATGAGAGTATGATGCTGCCTAAATTGGATACATTTGTTTTGCTTACAAATGAAGGGCCTAGCTTGGAGAAGGACGAACATTGGAGCAAGAACAAGCATGGAGTTGATGGCATGCGCAAGGTGTCGTGGAATTGTCACGGCAGATGTCCTCAAGCTAGGACTTAGTCGTGGAGCCATCGCCGCTAGGAAGCTTGAAGGGGTTAACGGGACAAGGAACACGAGGGTTTATACTGGTTCGGCCCCTTACGGTGAAGGTAAAAGCCTACGTCCAGTTGAGGTGGTATTGATTAGGGTTTCGATGACCAGGGAGCTTAACTGATATGCCCGGCTCTCGATGAGATCTTTCTTGTCCCTAAACCGCTGCCGGGTCATCCCTTTATATAGAGAGGCTGACGCCCAACAGTTCTCAGAGTCCCGGCCGGCTCATAAGAGTGTCCGGCTCGGACTCTCAACTATTCTTGCCTTACACTAGTTCTACCATAACAATGATTGTAACTACGGGCCTTAAGCCATATCCGGGTCTTAAGCCCATCTTTGGCCCACCGTCTTCAAGCTTGGCGCCGGGCTTCTGGCGATGACCATTATGAGTAACCCGGCCCCTCCTGGCGGGTGACTCTAAGGTCTATATCCTCAACATTAGGCCCCAGATTGATTTGAGCCGGCTCATGTCAATCTTCAATTCTTTCGACAGAAAATCTCCGGCTTACAATTATGTGAAGGCCATAACCCGGCGTGACTTCATCCTCTGGACTCCGGGTAATCCGTCGTGACGTCATCTTCCATTAAGTCCATTTTTTACTCCACCAGATCCGCAACGGATCTTATCTTTACTGCCATCCCGAAAATCGAGGCGCCTCTCGGGCGAGATAACCGCGCCGTGGCCTCCTCGTTTCTCGCGCCCACTTATGAGACTGGCCTTATAAATAGCCCGACCCTCGGGTCTTCTCATTCTCCTCCTTCTGTCGTCTCCTTCCTCTCGCTGCTCCCGTGCTGCTCGAGCTCCGCCGCCGTCGCCGCCGCAACAGAGCTCCGCATCCTCGTCGTCCTTGGCTGCTGCATCACCCTGAACCGTCCAGAGAACCGCGGCGAACCCCTGCATCCGTAAGTTTCTTCCTCCTCGTAGGATAGATCTGCGTTAAGCTCCTGCTGTTCTTCCGTGTTCTTCGCCGTCGCCCATGAGTTCTTGGTAGTTTTCATTTTTACTGCCTCTTCTTGATCTTAAGATAGTATAGAACCAACGCGGTAGCTGTTTGGCACTCATTTCAAATGCAAGTAGACCTCTTTTTACTGCATAAAGGCTCCGTTCGAGCCCAAGAACTTCCTTTGCGTCTGTTTTTAGGTCTAGAAACTTTCCTTTTAGCCGACCATTTTGATCCAAATTATTTACTGCCATGTGTGAAACCTGTTTTCACCACACTTAGTAAAAAAACTGCACTCGTTAAGTCATGGCGGTTTACTTTTCCGGTTTAAAGAAACCACGCACCGTAGAACCTTCCGGCTCAAAGGAGGCCATGTGCCATAAAATTTTCCGGCTCAACTGTGACAGACGTAGACAATCAAATTACTCTCAGTACCTCCAGTGGCTTAGATAACCCGATGCACTTGGATATATGTCATTAGGCCCCTCCATAAGCCGCCACTTGAAATATTGAACTGTAAATTTCCTCCGGCTTATAATTAAACCGGACGTTTCCTTTTATCATAGCCTGCCGACTTTCACCATACCTCCCGAAGCTCCCAAAGCACCCATCACATGCAATTGGATGAGGTCCAACGTCACCGACGAGACCTTAGCAGATTTCATGAAATCGGGTTACCTGCCCAAGAAGGACGTCATGTCCTACCATGCCCCTGACCCGTCAGAGGAGAGACCACAGCCAAAGGACGGGGAGGTGGTCATTTTTGCGGATCACATGAGCCGGGGCTTCGCACCTCCCGGCTCAAAGTTCTTTAGAGACGTGCTGAATTTCTTTGACCTGCGGCCACAAGACATAGGACCCAATTATGTGTCCAATATATGCAACTTCCAAGTGTTCTGCGAAGTCTACCTTGGAGAGGAGCCCAGCCTGCTACTCTTCAGAGAGCTCTTCTACCTGAACCGTCAGAACGAGTGCACCAACAGGCCAAGCTTGGAACTTGGCGGCATCTCCATTCAGCGACGGAGAGGCTGCCTTTTCCCTTACGCCGAGCCGCCGAGTCACCCAAAGGACTGGAACCAGACGTGGTTCTATTGCCAAGACACGTCGCCGGCTGACGAGAGTCCGTTGCCCGGCTTTCGCCCCTCGCGTCTGGAACCAACACATCCTTTGTCAAACAAACTGACTCAAGCGGAGCGCCAACCTCTGCTCCCCACCATTGACAAGATCAAGGCTCTCCTGGGCAATGGTCTCAATGGAATTGATCTGGTCCGGGTATGGATCTCGTGGCGGGTGATCCCCTTGAGCCGCCGCCCCGGCTTAATGTGTGAGTACACAGGCCGGAAAGATGACCCCCTGCGACACAGCCGCAACGATCTTCCTGAAGACGTTGCCGAGGACATGACCAAGGCTCTCTTGAACGAGAGCTTGGCAGACTGCGGGAGGACCGGCTTAAGCCCCTTCTGCAAGACCAACCCGGCCCCAGCGGTAAGCCGTTGATCTGAACATCTTATTTTCTTCTGTAAATAACTTTCATCCGAACGTTAAGAAATCGTCATTGTATTTTTCAGGCGGATGACAAATTCTGGAAAGTCAGATACGACCATGAGGCGGCCAAGAAGGCCAGGAAGGCGAAGAAAGCCACCAAGAGAGCCGCTCCCCGCAAGAAGGGAAGTAGGCCTACTGCTTCAGAGCTGATGCAACTAAGCGACAGCTCCGAGTCAGAGGTAACCCCTGAACCTGTAAGCTCTTGTTGTATGTCTTGTTTATTTCTGTCCACTTTACCAATACTGTTCATCAACAGGATGACACCGGAGCAAGTAACCCGGTGGTTGAAGAGGTAATGTCACTTTCCTCGGACTCGGAGCCCTTGCCAAGGCTGAAAGTCCGAAGGGTAACCCGGAAAGTAAGATTTTCACATCCTTTAGCTTATCAAGATCCTCAATTTCTTTTGAAGCGACAGACTCATGAGAGCCGGCGGCACACCCGGACCAACAAGGACGCTGACCTCTCCTCCGGCTTACCCGACGCATCGAGGAAACGCCGAACCGAGGTTATCTCCAACTTGTACCCTTTTCATCCTTTGGCGGGTGTTATACGTCAACCGCTCAATTCTTCGGATTCAAACTATCAGGAGACCTCACCCTCCTCTGGTGACTCAATGCAATCAAGCCTGCCGGCCTTCAAGACCGTACCCGGGTAATGATGATCATCTCTTGTTGTGCTTATCTTTGCTCATACCTTTGTACTAACCTTTTTGTCCTTTCAGTGCCCAGGCAAAGCTCACCAAGAGGGCGAAGAAGAATAAGCCGGTCGAAGAACCGGACTTGCCTGAACCGGAGGTAGCAGCTCAAGAACCACCAGCTGCCTCCGCTCCCGAAGCCACCGCTCCAACTGACAAGGCGACCGCAGAAGCTTCTGCTAACCCGGAGACCTCCGGCCCGGCTCAGCCGGTCAATGACCCGGACGTGGTAATCACCCGGACGGAGTTTGTTGAGCCGGGGAGGCCTACTGCGCTGGCCAAGTGCTCCGCCAAGGAGGAGTTGCTACAGCACCACCGGGCTAATCTGGACCTCACCGACTACGCCAATCTGAACATCGGAGAAATCGTCTCCGGCTATGTCAGCCAAGTGCACAAGAGCCGGGATGTAGAGATCGACATGGTGAACCAGATTCAGCAGAAGTCTGAGGTACCACTCTTCTTTCTTCTTGCTTACTGTATAGTTATCTTGTTATTTTTACCATGCTCTAGCCCCCAAGTCTATGACTTATGATAGAATATGTTGTAGACTTAAGTTCCGGCTTACTCACTTGAACCGGCAATTTGTAGATAGAAACGTTCGATATGCATTAGCCCCCAAGTGCCAAGTGTCTTTGCTTGGAAAGTGCTTGGGACTTTAAAATTGCATAATAACTGTTCATCCTATAACCCGGAAATTATGCAGGCTGCTTGCAAGAAGCTGGAAGCTGACATCTCCGATCTGAAGACCCGCCTAAAGACGCAAGAAACTGAGACCCGGAAGGCCAATGCCAAATTTGTGTCCAGTATTGCTGCGCAAGAAAAGCTGAAGACGGACTTTGACGCTGAACGGAAAGCCTGGGCCGAAGAGAAGGCTACTCTGGTGAACCGGGCCAAACAGGCGGAGAAGGCTCTGCCAGAGAAGACCGCCGAACTCTCCGGCTTAAAGCGCCAGGTGTCCCAGATGGTTGCCGCAATCTTCGGTAAGTCATTTCACCGGCTTTCATCAAGATTATAATCTTTATATCTCATAACTCATCCTTGTCGGCGGCTTATCTTATTCTGTGAAACAGGTCCCAGAAGCGCCAACCTCAACCAAAGTGTGGTAACCAAGTTGAAGGCCGTGTACACCCTGGTGGAGCAACTCTACACCGGGTCACAGCGTGCTTTGGCTGTGGTGGCCCTATCCAATGAGGTGCCGACTCACCTGGCAGAAGTTCTTCGCCGGCTCGCCGTTCTTCCTCAACGTGTCCAAGAGCTGCGACGGGCCTCTGCAAGAGCCGGAGCCATAGCTGCTCTAAGCCGGGCCAAGGCGTTCCTTCCAGAACTAGACCCGGCGGACATCGCTCTGGGCTACCCCAGTTTGAAGGAAGACGGCACCGCCTTCGACCAAAAGGACTTCGCAGCCTGCGTGAAGATCGTACGCCCGGTGGCCACTCTGATTGGCAATGATACAGATCTGACTAAGTACCAGCCGGGTTACGATGCAGAGAATCAGAGGATCCCCACTCCGCACTATGAAGCCCTCAGCTTAATCCCGCCGACTCGTAAGCACACCTTTGCCCCGGACATTGACCCGGCCGGGTTAATTGACGAGGAAGCTCAATTTGAAGCTCTGAGCGGCATCGACTGGAAGTCGTCAACTTTCCAGGTCTTGGGAACAGCCGGAGGAGCGGAGAGGAATGAGCCGGAGACTTCAACCCAGCAAGCATCGTAACTCTGCAGGCGGCTTATTAAACAATGCTTCACCCTTTTGGACTCGATGAGTCTTGTTGCTTTATTTAATTTTCTAAAATCAATTATCATTCTATAGCCAGTGACAATTCTTTGTGGAATGAGTTCATTTTTATCATTAGGAACACCCTTCTTAGGGACACAATGAACGGGACTTACCCATCTACTATCAGCTATGGGATAGATTGTACCTGCTTCAAGAAGCTTTAATATCTTAGTTCTTACCACTTCTTTCATTTTAGGATTCGTCGTTGGTGATGAACAACGGGTTTAGCATCAGGTTCCATATTAATGTTGTGCTGACATAGAGTGGGCTAATGCCCTTAAGATCATCAAGAGTATATCCAATAGCGGCTCGGTGCTTCTTCAGAATTTTTCGATAATCTTTCTTCTTCATGTTCTGAAAGGTTAGCACTAATAATAATAGGATATATATTTTTCTCATCAAGATAAGCATATTTCAAAGTGTCTGGCAATTTTTTTAATTCAAACACAGGATCACCCTTAGGAGGAGGAGGACCTCCTAGAGTTTCAATAGGCAAATTGTGTTTAAGCAGAGGTCGTTGTTCAAAGAATATTTTATCTATTTCATTTCTGTCGTGCATATGCATATCATTTTCGTGGTCTAGCAAATATTGTTCCAGTGGATCAGCAGGAGGAACGACAATAGAAGCAAGACCAATTATTTCATCCTTACTAGGTAATTCTTCCTTATGATGTTTTCTACTAAACTTAGAAAAATTAAACTCATGAAACACATCACCAAAACTAACACCGAGGGTTTGTTTCTCACAATCTATTTTAGCATTAACAGTGTTAAAGAAAGGTCTACCAAAGATAATGGGACAAAATTCATCTTGTGGGGAACCAAGAACAAGAAAATTAGTAGGATATTTTATTTTCCCACTCAAGACTTCAACATCTCCAACAATCCCAAGTGGTGTGATGGTGTCTCTATTAGCAAGTTTAATAGTAACATCTATGTCTTCTATTTCAGTGGGTGCTATATCATTCATAATTTCTTGGTAGAAGGTAAATGGAATAACACCCACGCTAGCACCTAAGTCACATAAACCATGATAACAGTGATCTACTATTTTGACTGAGACAACAGGCATGCCAGCAACAAGTCAATGTTTATGTTTCTCATCGGGTTTAGCAATTCTAACAGCTTCATCACAAAAGTAAATAGCATGCCCGTCTATATTTTCTACCAAGAGATCTTTAACCATAGCAACAGTAGGTTCTACTTTGATTTGTTTCAATGGTTTAGGTGCTCTAATATTACTTTTGTTAACCACGGTTGAAACCTTGGCATGTTCCTTTATCCTAACAGGGAAAGGTGGTTTTTCAATATAAGCAGTAGGAACAACTGGATCAACATTGTAAATGATAGTTTCATCTTTAACCACAACCTGTTCTTTAATAGGTGGATGATATTTAAACAACTTCTCCTTTGGGAGATCAATATGATTAGCGAATGATTCACAGAAAGACGCTACTATCTCAGAGTCAAGTCCATATTTAGTGATAAACTTGTGAAAAGCATCGCTATTCATAAAAGATTTAACACAATCAAACTTAAGTTTAATACCTGACTCTTTACCTTCATCGAGTTCCCAATCTTCAGGGTTGCATTTATTTCTTTCTAAAAGATCCCACCTGAATTCAATAGTCTTCTTCATAAAAGAACCAGTATAAGAAGTATCGAGCATGGATTGATCATCATGAGCAAGCCGAGCATAAAAGTTCTGAATAATAATTTCTCTTGAGAGCTCATGATTGGGGCATGAATATAACATTGACTTAAGCCTCCCCCACACTAGAGCGGTACTTTCTCCTTCACGAGGCCAAAATTTATATATGTAATTTCGATCACGATGAACTAGATGCATATGATAATTTTTTTGGTGAAATTCCCATTTCAATCGATTCCGGTTCCAAGATCCAATATCATCGCATAGCCTATATTATGCCAATGATTTTCCCTTCAAAGATAAAGGGTAAACCTTCTTCTTAGCTTTATCTCAGGGTAAACCTGCAAGCTTAAATAATCCACAAATTTCATCTACATATATCAAGTGCATATCAGGATGTTTGGTTCTATCTCCTGCACAAGGATTAGCTAGCAGTTGTTCTAACATACCCGGAGGATTTTCATAACCAGTATTTTCAGTAGGTGTAGTAGGTTGAGGGGCAACTAATTGTGGTTCCGGTCGAGGTCAAGATACCCCGAACAAACCCCACAAAGGATTGTTCTCCATAGTGACAAGTGACAATAAATTTCAACACGTATTAATAATTTTTCCTTACCAATTTCCACTTACCAAGAGCGCTTCACTACCTGGCAACAGCTCCAGAAAAGAACCTTGATGACCCACAAGTATAGGGGATCAATCTTAGTCCTTTCGATAAGTAAGAGTGTCGAACCCAACGAGGAGCAGAAGGAAATAACAAGTGGTTTTCAGCAAGGTAATTTCTGCAAGCACTAAAATTGTAGGTAATAGATAGTTTGATAGCAAGATAAAACGAGCAAGTAATGGTAACAGTAAGTAAAGTGCAGCAAGGGAGCCCAATCCTTTTGTGGCAAAGGTCAGGGCAAAACGGTTTCTTATAATAGGCAAAGCGTTCTTGAGGATACACAAGAATTTCATCTAGTCACTTTCGTCATGTTGGTTCGATTTGTGTTCGCTACTTTGATAATTTGATATGTGGGTGGACCGGTGCTTAGGTGTTGTTCTAACTTGAACAAACCTCCTACTTATTATTAATCCCCTCACGAGCATCTGCAACTATGAGAAAGTATTATGATAAAATCTAACCATAGCATTAAACTTTTGGATCCAAATCGGTCCCTTACGGAATAGCGCATAAACTAGGGTTTAAGCTTCTGTCACTCTAGTAGCCCATCATCTAAGAACTACTCCACAATGCATTCCCTTAGGCCCAAATATGGTGAAGTGTCATGTAGTGGACGTTCACATGACACCACTAAGGGAATCACAACATACATACCATCAAAATATCAAACACATATCAAGTTCACACGATTACTTGCAACAAGATTTCTTTCGTGACCTCAAGAACAAAAGTAACTACTCACAAATGATAATCATGTTCAAGATCAGAGGGGTATTAAATATCATAATGGATCTGAACATATAATCTTCCACCAAATAAACCATATAGTAATCAACTACAAGATGTAATCAACACTACTAGTCACCCACAAGCACCAATCTAAGGTTCCGGTGCAAAGATTGGACACAAGAGATGAAATAGGGTATGAGAGGAGATGGTGCTGTTGAAGATGTTGATGAAGATTGCCCTCCCCAAGATGGGAGAGTTGTTGGTGATGATGGTGACGATGATTTCCCCCTCCAGGAGGAAAGTTCCCCCTGCGGAATCGCTCCGCCGGAGTGCAAAAGTGCTCCTACCTAACACTACAAAAAAATACAATTCCGTGATGATACATGTTTGTCACAGTAGGTCATGTTTTTTGTCATGCATGTACATCCATGACGATTTTATGACAGAATCAAGATAGTCATACCTGTGCTGTCGTAAAAGTGTTCCATGACATTACAAAAATTATCATCACGGAAGTGACCACTTCCATGACGATAAATGGCACCTCATGGAAGTGCTTTCGTCAAGGGTAACCCACACTGGCATCCACCATAACGGGTGCCATTAAGCTATCGGGTCCGGTTTTGGATCCGATAACCCGTTAACAGCCGGACCAATGGGGATTTTCCACGTGTAAAATTCTCAATGGCCAGACGAACCACGTGTTGGATCACCGTTGGGACATATGTCATCCACCCATTAGACAGGAGGCGCCTATGATACGTCGACACGTGGCACGGCCCAATAGAGGCCCATTCCGGTGAAAAGGCCGGCCCGTTTGACTTTGTCAAAAGTTAGCGGGCCGGCCCACGGAAAGCCTGTTAACGGCCTGTTCGTATATAGCCCATTTACGGCCCGCTAACTCGTGGCCCGTTACGGCCTATCTAAATTAAGCCTAGTAGCTTCATCTAGGCTGTCCAATATGATTCCAACCCGTTGTAACTTCTGGCCCATGTATGGCTCATGACGTCTTTCGGACCATATGAGGCCCTTTGTAACTCTTGGCCCATTAACGGCCCGTGGTGAAACTGGCCCGTAATGAATAGTGTACCGCTTTATACCCATTAATGGCCCATTATTCCATTGGGCCGTTTCCCACCCGTGTTATATTTCGGCCTTCTCAGGGCCCATTTATTCTTGGGCACATTTCCAGCATTCGATTACTTACGACCTGTTACTGGCCTTTTCTGCTTGTGGGCCAAATTCAGCCTATGGTTACAGTCGGCCCGTTTGTGGCCCGTTAATCCATTGGGTTGTTTTCATAGCGTCATCAAATACGGCCGGTTAATGATGACCCGTTATGGTCGGCCCATGAACGGACGATTCCAACTCTAGCCTGTTTACGGCCCATAACACAGTCTGTTATTGGCCCATGTTTGGCCAATGGATCATACGACCCGTAGAAGGCCCATTGATGCTATGGCCCGTAGAAGGCCCATTGATGCTATGGCCCGTAGAAGGCCCATTGATGCTATGGTCCGTAGAAGGCCTATTGTTTCTACGGCCCGTAGAAGGCCCATCGTTTCTACGGCCCGTAGAAGGCCCATTGTTTCTTCGGCCCGTAGGAGGCCCATGGTCACTACAGTAAATATGTAGCCCATGGTTATTGTGGCCTAATTTAAAAAAATAGGTTATCGCAGCCCCTAGCAAACCGTGGAAAAAGAACTGCACTAACTACCAGAAAACAAATAAACAAGACAACAAGGAAATAAATAAGCAAGCAACTTACGCTAGGCTATCACGGCTATTACACATATTACATCCACCGGGCATCAAAGTTCGCCACCAGTGCAAATATAGGGAACAAAGCAGCATATCACATACACTGGTTGTCAAAGTTGGCGACCAGTGCAAATAAACGCCGCATCAAAACAAGTACAGAACTGAAACCACTTCAGAAGAGCTCAAGAAACAATATCCTGGGTACCCATAATGCTGGCAAGAGGCTTAGCAAGCTTATTAACTTTCTCTTGTTTGGCGCTTAAATCCTCCAGCGCTTGCTGTTGCACCAGAAAGTATGCATTTGAATTCTGCAGGGACTTCCCCAGTCCTTCGGCTTCGTGTCGCAGCACATTTGATCGATGTCTTTCAACTTGGAGTTGATACTCAAGAAGACGAACTGATTCAGGAAGCGAGTTTGAAGAGCTTGTGCTAGCAGTAGTGGCCAGTAACTCGAACACTACATCAAGACAGGACTTTTGGGATCTCTTTGGTCCCAATGCTTACAAGAGTCTCGGTGGTAACTCATTTGGTCTAGTCATAGTCGATGATTTTTCAAGATTTACGTGGGTGTTCTTTCTAGATGATAAATCGCAGGTCCAAAAGATCTTCAAAAGCTTCTCTAGGAAGGCCCAAAATCAATTTGAAGTGCAGATCAAGAAGGTTCGGAGCGACAACGGAACGGAGTTCAAGAACGCAAATGTGGATGCCTTTCTTGACGAAGAGGGGATTTCACATGAGTTCTCGGCCACGTACACACCTCAACAAAATGGAGTTGTTGAGAGGAAGAACCGAGCTCTTATTGAGATGGCAAGAACGATGCTTGATGAGTACAAGACTCCAAAACACTTTTGGGCGGAAGCAGTTGAGACAGCTTGTCATGCAACAAATCGCTTGTATCTTCACAAGCTACTCGGCAAGACGACATACGAGCTCCTCACCGGTAACAAACCCCAAGTTGGATACTTTCGAGTATTCGGCTCAAAGTGCTACATTCTTGATAAGCATCATCGTTCTAAATTTTCTCCTAAATCTCATGAAGGTTTTCTACTTGGTTATGGCTCAAACTCTCACACTTACCGTGTCTAGAACAATTTCACCCGAAAGGTTGAAGAGGCGGTAGATGTGAAGTTTGATGAATCTAACGGCTCGCAAGGCCAATTGATGTAGGAGACAAAGACCCTTCGAAAGCAATCCAAGACTTGTTTATTGGCAAGGTTCGTCCAACGGAGGTGAAGGAGAGTACCTCGTCCGTCCAAGTGGAAGCTTCCACCTCACGACAAGGTGAACCAAGAGTCAATACGGAAGCATCCACAAGTGGGACACACCAAGATGAAGAAAACGAGGAAGTATACCAAGATGAACATCAGCAACCTCCTTCTCCACGACGACAAGAGAACGACAACATCAACAATGAAGAAGGCCAAGAAGAAGGACAAGATGAAGAAGATGTTCCACCCTGATCAAAACAAAAGCTCCCACGAGTTCGAGCAAGAGTCGCCAAAGACCATCCCGTCGAGCAAATCTACAATGATATCCAAACCGGGAGAATCACTCGCTCTAAAACTCGTTTGGCTAATTTTTCTGAACATTACTCATTCATCTCTAGCATTGAACCTATGAAGGTTGAAGAAGCATTAGAAGATCCGGATTGGATAAACGCTATGCATGAAGAGCTACACAACTTTGAGAGAAATCAAGTGTGGAGATTGGTTGAAAAGCCTGACAACAACCACAACATCATCAGTACAAAATGGGTGTTTCGCAACAAGCAAGATGAAGATGGACAAGTAGTTCGCAACAAAGCATGTCTCGTCGCCCAAGGCTACACTCAAGTCGAAGGTATGGACTATGGTGAGACATATGCCCCCGTTGCTAGACTTGAGTCCATTCGCATCTCACTTGCTTATGCTAATCATCATGATATCACCTTGTACCAAATGGATATTAAAAGTGCTTTCCTAAATGGTGAAATTGAGGAGGAAGTTTATGTTAAGCAACCTCCTGGCTTTGTCAATCCTAAGAAACCTAATCATGTTTACAAACTTCACAAAGCTCTTTATGGTCTTAAACAAGCTCCTAGAGCATGGTATAAATGTTTGACCAAGTTCCTTATTGAAAAAGGCTTTGAAATTGGAAAAATTGATTCTACTCTTTTTACTAAAAGGGTTAATGGAGAACTATTTGTGTGCCAAATTTACGTTGATGATATTATATTTGGTTCGACTAACCCTCATTTTAGTGAGAAGTTTGGAAAGCTAATGTCAGAGAAGTTTGAGATGTCTATGATGAGTGAACTCAAATTCTTTCTCAGTTTGCAAATCAAGCAAACTAAGGAAGGTACCTTTGTCTCTCAAACAAAGTACACCAAGGACTTATTCAAGAAGTTCAATATGCAAGAATGCAAAGGTATGACTACACCCATGCCTACTAGTGGACATCTTGATTTGACCAAAGATGGTGAATCGGTTGATCAAAAAGTTTGCCGCTCTATGATTGGTTCATTGTTATATCTATGTGCCTCTCGTCCCGATATTATGCCAAGTGTGTGCATGTGTGCACGATATCAAGCGGCCCCTAAAGGGTGTCATCTTAAGGCCGTGAAAAGAATAGTGAGATACTTAATACATACACCAAATTTTGGCATTTGGTATCCTAAGAGATCTTCTTTCGATCTTGTTGGTTACTCCGATTAGGACTATGCCGGAGACAAGGTTGATAGAAAGTCCACTTCGGGTACATGTCAGTTTCTTGGTAGATCTCTTGTGTCTTTGTCCTCAAAGAAACAAAACTCGATATCCTTATCCACCGCCGAAGCGGAATACATTGCCACTGGTTCATGTTGTGCTCAATTACTTGGATTACCCAAACTCTTAAAGACTATGGGATATATGTGAAACATGTTCCATTGCTTTGTGACAACGAGAGGGCTATCAAGATTGCTCACAATCCCGTGCAACATTCTCGAACTAAGCATATTGAAGTTCTTCATCATTTCATTCGAGATCACGTTGCCAAAGGGGACATTGATCTTAAGCATGTTCGCACCGATAGCAATTAGCGGATATATTCACCAAGCCGCTTGATGAGAAAGTCTTTTGCCGTTTGAGAGGTGAATTGAAAATCATTGATGCTTCAAACTTCGAGTAGGAACTCCATTTGGATACATGCAAGGCATGAGCCTTTGACTAATCCTTGATATTTCTTTCTTGTTGCTACTTATATGTCTTGGATATATTCGCACCCTTGCATGCTATCTAACCCTTGTAGGTACTTGGATGAATCTAAATCTACGAGATTGCGACCCACTCACATCTTGAGCAATTTCTACATCACCAAGTCTCTACACAATGGTGGTTGAAGACAAGGAAGCACGAAACCCCTCAAACATATCCTTTGACAATTCTATATTCTTATGATTGTCATTTTGGATACACAAGTTCTCTTCCTTGCAAGACTAACCCATGTAGGTAGGTGAACTCAAATTCCAAGTGATGCTCCTAAATTTTGATGAGCTACATCAACCTTGAGCAACCCACATGAGTTCAACCACATGATCAAGATCAACACCACCACCCAAGGCATGTTATTCCATCTTAGAGAAGCTTTGCTCCAAGTCATGGGTCAAAGCAACTCAACAAGATGTGAATACATCAAGATGCTTAAACGAAAAATGGTAACCCCATTTTGAGATTAAACGATGAGTATGACAAATGATCAAGTGACCTCACTTGATTCCTAAGTCAATATACTCTAACATAGGTGACATTGTCACCGACCAATTCTAGATGAAGTTCTCTTGTGTTTCTCCGTGCTCTTGCATTTGTCTCTTGCATATTTGTTTCCCCTTTCAAAAAAAACTTCATCTAGATTCCTTTTCTGTTTTTTTGTATTCCCTACATCCGATTCTTTGCAAATCTTTCAGCTAATTCCTTGCAAATCCTTGTGAGATCGTAATTGTCTAGTGAGCTGAGGTGACAAGTGTTTTCACTGTGATGAACTCGGTCACGCCGGTTTGTTTTCTTCGGTCCAACCGAATTCTTTCGGTGCCACCGAAGCACACAACTCGGTGCTACCAATTTAAACTGCAGAAAAGATAGTTTGACACTTGTTCCTGCATTCCTTTTATTCCAGCTCCACTCAATGATACTCGTCCTCTACCAGCATCCCATTCGACTTGCTGCTTTGCTCTGTGACTCAAGGACCAAACCCATATGAAACAAAATCCAGAAGAACCCTTCTTGGAAATTGATGTCAAAGGGGGAGAGAGAGATCACATCAAAATCTTAATCATTCTTATAAGGGGAGAGAATACTCAGGGGGAGAGAGTAGAAACCCCAGATGCTTGGTGTTCAAGAGGAGAGTAGTCACATGTCTTTAAGAGGGGAAAGACATGTTCATATTTGATTGTTTGCATTAGCTCTATTTCTGGTCTTTGCTTTGTTTTTCTGTTCCCTATCTTCTCCCAGTATCCCATGATAGATTCAGGGGGAGCAAGACATCTAAGGGAAGGAAATTCTTGAATTCATTGCACATCTTTACCTTTGGGGACATGTCTATATCCAATAGAGTACTCAGTACTCACTCTATACATGTCATCCCAGTCTTGGTACTCTTGTGGTTTCTATTGTTTGCTCTGGCTAGTAGGTGCATCGGTGTTATCTAACCTTGTTTACTCAGGTTCACTCCTTCCTATGCCAACTCAAGACCACAAGGTAAGTGTATGCATCACAATCATGTGTATGAGGATTTCTTGCTGTTGTACATACTGTTTGCAAGAAGAACTCATGAGCATGAAGGTACATTTCCCATATTTACATCATTTTCTCTGATGCATGTAGCCAAGATACATGTAACTCATTGCTTGCTTTGTCATGATTATGCACTCATATGCTCTTATGTTCCATATTCACATGATTGCATACATGTAGGGGGAGCCTATGCATGTACATGTCCTTGCAAAGCTTTACTTGTTATTCCCTATATCTTTATCTAAAGCTTTGATGTATGTTGTCATCAATTACCAAAAAGGGGGAGATTGAAAGCACAAGTGCTCCCTGGGTGGTTTTGGTAATCAATGTCAACATATCTCTTGTTGGACTAATGCTTCTACCTAATATGTTTCAGATAAGTTCAACAATGGAGTGGCATGGACTAGAGGATGTGGAACCTCTTCAAGTTGCTGAGGACAAAGGATTGGATCAATCTCAAAGCTCAAGACTCTACCTTTTCTATTTTAGTGATCCAAGATCACATTGAGTCCATAGGAAAGCCAATACTATTAAGAGGGGATGAGGTGTTGCTTAATGGCTTGCTTGCTCAAAGTGCTTAGTGATATGCTCCAAAGCCCTCAACCACTTTCTCACATCCACATATGTCCCAAACCAAATGTCAAACTCGGCCCCACCGAAACTTTCTATCCGGCGCCACCGAGTTCAATTGACATAGCCACTGCCAGAAACCCTAGTCTTTTCAGTCTCACCGATAGGGATCTCGGTCTCACCGAGATGGTATTGTAAACTCTCTGTTGCCTATTGCAATAATTTCGGCCTCACCGAAATATGCAATCGGTCCCACCGAGATTGCAATGCAAACTCTCTGTCACCCCTTTGTAACATTTTGGTCCAACCGAGATGAGAGAATCGGTCCCACCGAGTTTGCCTGACCAACTCTCTGTTTGTCTATTACCAAAATCGGTCTCACCGAGTTTGTGTAATCCGTCTCACCGAGATTACGTTATGCCCTAACCCTAACGCAATCGGTCTCACCGAGTTGACATGTCGGTCCCACCGAAAACCCTAATGGTCACATTATGAACTAAATCGGTCTGACCGAGTTTAACGATTCGGTCCCACCGAGTTTGGTGATTTGTGTGTAACGGTTAGATTTTGTGTGGAGGCTATATATACCCCTCCACCCACTCTTCGTTCGTGGAGAGAGCCATCAGAACATGCCTACACTTCCAACATACATTTTCTGAGAGAGAACCACCTACACTTGTGTTGAGGTCAAGACATTTCATTCCAACCACATAAATCTTTATCTCTAGCCTTTCCCAGGTTACTTTCCACTCAAATCATCTTTCCACCAAATCCAATCCTATGAGAGAGAGTTGAGTGTTGGGGAGACTATCATTTGAAGCACAAGAGCAAGGAGTTCATCATTAACACACCATTTGTTACTTCTTGGAGAGTGGTGCCTCCTAGATTGGCTAGGTGTCACTTGGGAGCGTCCGTCAAGATTGTGGAGTTGAACCAAGGAGTTTGTAAGGGCAAGGAGATCGCCTACTTCATGAAGATCTACCCGAGTGAGGCAAGTCCTTTGTGGGCGACGGCCATGGTGGGATGGACAAGGTTGCTTCTTCGTGGACCCTTCGTGGGTGGAGCCCTCCGTGGACTCGCGCAACTGTTACCCTTCGTGGGTTGAAGTCTCCATCAACGTGGATGTACGATAGCACCACCTATCAGAACCACGGATAAAAAATCTCCGTGTCTCCAAATTGCGTTTGCACACTCCAATCCCTCCACTTTACATTCTTGCAACTTGCATGCTTTACTTTCCGCTGCTCATATACTCTTGTCATGCTTGCTTGATATGTATTGTGAATGTTTAAACTTGTGCCAAAACTCCACATCAACTTAAGGAAATTAGAAACTGCACCTTTTCTTGATTAGAGTCTATTCACCCCCCCTCTAGACACCTCTTCTTGATCCTTTCAATGGTCTATATCATTCTAGTTTTTGTTTCCAAATCTAGATAAAGACATAGTTCAAATAATATCTATTTAAGACAAAGCGGAATAGAAAGAATATAAGTGTCGGAAACTACAGAGCAATAACAACACTTGTAATGTGCATGACATGAGAACATAGCTATTTATTCAATTGAAACTGAAATCAACATAGAGCAAGTTACAACAGCAAACCAGTTAAAGAAACAGGTTTAAAACATACTATTGCGCCATTGGAGTTTCAATTCATTCCTTTAAATTTGAAAATAGTTGGTATTAGTAAATACAGTGATGCAAGAGCAAAGGAGCATTAACCATAGCTACAGAACCTGACCTGAGAACAATTCTTCTTCTGCTTTAAGCATTGAGTTGGGCTTCGGAGTGGTGGTCCTCGTGCTTTGGGCACCGTTGTTCCATTACTAACTGCTCCTGTTTGGATGCTCTGTGGTGGAGATAGTGTTGTGTCAACTGGAACTGGGTTACTATCTGCTGGGGTTGGGGATAGAAGGGGTGTAGCTGGTTCTCTGTCCAACTGGGAAGGGGTACAATCTGCGTGAGTTTGGGTTATGTGTGGTGGGGCTGGTTCTTGGGCAAGTACAACCGTGGTTCTATCAACATCGACTGGTAGAACTATCTTTTCTGAAGACCGTGTTGTTACTCCCTTAGATACTGCCATCACCCTCTCCAGTTCAAATGGCTGATAAACAAGAAAATTAATTGAATGTACAGACATTGTATGATAGACAGGTGCAATGGATAGTGGGGAATAAAAGAGGGCATGAAATAATTCACATTTATGTTGTCTAACCAAACAGGATAGCATGACACAAGTTCACATATATGATGGCTAACTAAACAGGATAGCATGACACAATTTCACATATATGATGGCTAACTAAAAAGGATGGGAAGACATAGTTCAAAATATGATGACTATGTAAACAGGATGACATGATATAACTATATAATGTATTTATTAAATAGGTTGGCATGCCATAATTCACATACATGCCGCCTATGGAAACATGATAGCATGATATGATTCACGGATAGAATGACATAATCCAAAATATGATGACTATAAACACTAAATAGGATGAGATGATATAACTATATGATGTCTCTATTAAATGGGTTGCCATGCCATAATTCAGATATATGTTGTCTATGTAAACATGATGGCATGATATAATTCAAATATATGATTTATATACTAAGCAAGTAAGTAGAGGGCAATCGCATATATGATGTAAAAACTAAGCAATGCAAGACAACATGCATGACATGAGTAATATAACCCTGGCAAGTTTGAGCATAGACCTCAGGGGGGAAATAGGACTGGTCATCTATCTCTGAATCCTCCTCTGAGGAGCTATCTGTAACCAGCAAGATGTCTGCTTCAGCAGGTAGCATTGTCTACTCTGAATACCTTGTTTTCACTCCAGATACTTCCATCACCGCTTCAAATGGCTGATGCACATGAAGAGTAGTTGAATATACAAATGTTGTCGACAAATGGAACATGCAATACAAAAAAGGATAGCATGATATAATTCACATATATGATGATTGGCTAAATAGCGTGGCATTGCATAATTCACATATATAATGCCTTGCAACAAGATAGCATTACATAATTCGCATATATAATGTCTTGCAACAAGATGGAATTGCATAATTCACATATATGGTAATTAGACACTAAACAGGTGGCATTCACACAAAGCATTTCTAAACTAAGAAAATGGCATAGCAATGCAAGACACCATACGCACGATATGAGCAACATAACCCTGCCAAGTTAGAGCATACACCTCGGGGGGGAATAGGAGTGGTCATCTGTCTCTGAATCCTCCTCTGAGGAGCTATTCGTAACCAGCGAGATATGCGCTTCGGCAGATAGCATAGTCTGCTCTGAAGGCCTTGTTTTCACTCCAGAATTTTCCATCACCGTGTCAAATG
The DNA here is from genome assembly GCF_018294505.1 of Triticum aestivum. Lineage (NCBI taxonomy): Eukaryota > Viridiplantae > Streptophyta > Magnoliopsida > Poales > Poaceae > Triticum > Triticum aestivum. Next base: position 268,543,867 of record NC_057799.1, on the reverse strand, counting down.
GCTGATGCGCATGAAGAGTATTTGAATGTACTAACATTGTTGACAAATGTAATACATAATGAAAAAAAGAATGGCATGATATAATTCACATATAAGATGACTGATTAAGCAGGATGGCATTGCAAAATTCACATATATGATGCCTGGCTAAACAAGATGGCGTTGAATAAAGAAACTAAACATATGGCATTCACACAAAGCATGTCTAAACTAAGCAGATGACATATTTTATGTATAAAGTAAGCAATGCAAGGCACCATATGCATGATATTACCAACATCAGCATGCCAAGTCAGAGTGAAGACCTCAGGGGGTTTAATAGGAGTGGTCTTATCCTTCTGAATCCCCCTCAGACTAGTTATCTTCCTCTTGATTACAATCTGAAATGGGTTGAGGGGGGCTGCCTTTGCGCCCACCATGGAGCGACGTCTACATGAAATTTTATTGCCACTCAAGGCTCTTCTCTTTTGCTCTACATGTTCAGTTCCATTGTGTACAATAACTCACATGCATAGGAATCAAACATAGTGAGATTATGTAAGGAGTGCATGCAGAAATCCAGAGTGATGGTAGCAACCTGTGGATAGACCCAAAACCAATGATAGCAGGCAGATAATGGCTTCAGTTAAAAAATACAGATAATGGCTTCTTTACTGTTTGTTTCCCACCCAACATGAAACTCATAGTAGACACCAAAGATTAACCAGATAGTAGATAGATACTATTGATTGCGGCACGGATATGTACCCCACAACCATTTAAAAACTCAAGTTTGAGCATTAGTTTGGAGCTGACTCAGAGTCTAATCGGTGATCAGGACGATAAAGTAGCATGTAATATTAAGCGATGCATAACGTAAGTAGACACGAAAGAGTGCGACCTCTCTTGCAGACCCGTGTAGTCCTCGAGGTCATCTGCTCGGTTGATGATGGTATTGCAGTTGTCGTGGCTGCCGGACGCGGGGAAGAAGATCTGAGGCGGCAAAAGACAATCTGGAGGCCGGATCCCTACTGTGGTGGACCCTTCCGTCATTGGAGTAGCTGAGCTGGGGTGGACGACGGCGCAGCAGTAGAGGGACAAACCACACAAGGTTTTCTTTGACACATATCTGTAACAGAAGTAATTGTGTAAGGGTCTGTTTGAATTTGAGGATTCTAACAATGCAGGGATAGGAAATACACAGGAATAGGATAGGAATGCATGTGCAAAACTGAGAATTAAAAAACATAGGATTTCTGTCAATCTAGGTGTTTGGTTCACTAGAATTGGAAGATTACATGATGCAAAGAAGCCTGGTGAGATTAAGTCAAACCACAAGAAAATGTACGGTCATAATGCTATTATGCTACTATCTCTTTGTCTTGTGCTTCATGAATAGGAATTTGAAAAGGAGGACGAGTGGATATTAAAATTCCTACGGTTTTTCTTTCAAGGAGACACTAAAGGAACAAATCCTACAGTTTTCCTTTGCTCCATTCCTTTGAACCAAATGCATGAATAGTAGTACCATAGGAAACTTTCCAATTCCTATGTTTTTCCTTCACTTTTCCTTTCAAGCACTGGCGATTCTAGTAGGCAGGCTTGAGCACGAAAAGCCTACACTCAGAAAATGGTTTTGTGCTACTTCTACTACTTTGGACCCAGGCCACTGCCCTACTAGCTCAACTCCCAGGACCATCTACAAATGCACAGCTCAAACACGCAGAGATAAATAATGATGGCGTTCAAGAGAGTCCATCACGGATATCTAAGTTGCCTGGTACCTCACTGCTTGTCATATAGTAGGAGAAACTAATTGTATTTCACGTTACTACGTGTGCTCGGTGGACAATATATATAACATGTAGAGTAAAAAAGAGATGCAACAAGTGTACAACCTCTTTGGCGAAGCCATGTCGATCTCAGCGTGATTGGGTTGGTTGGTGAGGATGCTCCGACTGATTTGGCTGTCGAAGGAGGGGAAGGAGATCTTAGGCATCTCGAGATGGAGCCCGGGGTACTGCTCCGCTATGATGGAGGGTTTCATCGTTGGAGTAGCTCCGGTGAGTTGTACGACAGCGAGGCTGAAGCAGGACAAGAGAGACAACGTTAACCTGAGTGAAATTCTAATAGCATCTCCAATAGATGATGTAAAATACATAACCACAAAGTAATATGTGTAAAATACATCAGCCTCTCATCTCTGAACTTAACTCTCGAAACTGAATTTAACTATCAAAACTGAATTTAGCTGTCGAAACTGAATTTTGCTGTCGAAACTGAATTTTACTGTCGAAACAGAATGCACTAGTAGTAGAAAAGCAGTAGCAGCAGCAGCTCGTGCGAGGGCCGAGGCAGTTGGTCGTGTAGCAGCATCTCGGGTAGTAGCTGCAGGGGCTCGAGGGAGAGTAGGATCTGCTGCTCGTGCAGCTGTAGTGCGCGTAAGAGTAGAGCAGCAGTGCAAGCAAGAGCAAGAGCGAAAGCAGCAGCGCAAGCAAGAACAAGAGCGAGAGCAACAGCGCGAGCAAGAGCAAGAGCAAGAGCAGACCAGGCAGGGGACCGAGAGCAAGAGCGGAGCAGCAGCACGAGCGAGAGCCAAAGCAGCAGCAGCTCCTCCTGATGTGGACGTCGCCTCCGAGGGAGCGACGCCATGGAGAAAGTGGCCGGCGACGCCGCCATGGACGGATCCGCGCCATGTCAGCTCGGGACCGCGCGCCGGCAGCACCATGAGATCGAATCAAGAAGAAAATGAGGCGATTAGTGTAGACCTTCTTTGGTGGCGCCGATTAGGCCTCAGCTTCATCCGAGGAATCGGTGATGATGCTGCTTTTCTGGTGGTGTAGGTGAAGACGGCGGTGTGGGAATGGAGGTCGCGCGAAAGACGAGGGGAACATCGGGGCAGCTCCTTGGAGGTGGAGGATGGGGTGGCTGAACCGGCGGGACGACGAGATCGACGAAGGATCCTCATCCGGTGCGGTGGACGAGGGACGTCGAGGTGTTGCTATGGATGACATGGTCGGGAAAGAGGCTCCAGCTGGGTGGCAGACGGAGGAGGGTGTGGGGCTTCGTGGGTTTTCCCGGCCTCGGTGTACGAATGGGTGGGCGGATGGGATGGGAGGGGGAACCATGGCTTAGGGACGCGCTTGTCCGAAATGTGGGGTAAGTTATGAACGTACCCCCACCGATTTGAGCTAGGCGGTTCTTTCGGTTCAGGGGTATCACAGGCATTTCGCGTGTCGGGATTTCGTAGGAGGTGGGAGTTTTTGCGTGAGTGTAATTTTGGGATAGCAAGGCGCAAGTTGAGATGGAGGGAGTTTTCGGAGCACAACGAGACAAAGATATATCTTAAATATTTCAGGGTAACAAGGCGCGGGTTGAAATTTCTGGACAAGCCTAACGTGTATTGTACCAAATCAATTCGCACTTCCCTCGATGAAAAAAAAGAAAACAATTCACACCACACAAGAGAGTCTAGTCCCGTGTACTGTACCAAATCAATTCGCACTACAAATGCCATTCAAAACTTTGAATTCATGATATGCTCAATTAAAATATTTCGCTACGTGTATAATGCATGCAACCTGTTACTCAAATGAACGTTTTAGTGCATTCCAAACGTATATACTACCACTTCAATATGAACTAAATTTGAATTCATTTCTCTATTTGAATAAGATATACAATCATGTTTGTTGTCAAGTTAAACCATTTGAATTCATTTCTCTATTTTAATAAGATCTACAATCATCATTATTGTCAAGTTAAACCATCGTTTGTATATTATCTTCACAGCACACCACATGATTACTGTCGAGTTAGATATGAACTATGTGTACTATATGAAGTCAAACTCGATTTTGTGAATCTACTTTATGTTGATTTCAAATCACAGTATATTTCAAGCTCTAGCTAGATCTACATAATCTAAACCATGTCTCATATGTATAATGTGTTTACCACATAATGTATGGTGCCCCGCCTCCTATGCCTACAGGTATTTAGAAGTGAGTTGCAAACGCCACACATTATCACAAATATGGTTTAGATTGTTCGATATTTAGCTGTGAGTTGCAAATGCCACGCATTATCACATTATGGTATAACAGGTCCAAAACCACACCACACATATCACCGCTATATTCATGCATGCATATGTTTATAACACTATGATCTCCTACTCAAATATATGAATCCACTTTCATATCGAATTATGATCTTTGTTAGTCTCTTACACCCACACAATCCTCTAACCTTTGTAGCTAGCACTAAGTTTCTCTCATGCATGCACACGCGCTCCTCGCCCTCCCCTTCCCTCAGCATTCTATCCATCGCGCACATTCATTTTTTTCTTTAGGTCATTCTCCCACGGTCTCCACAACTCCTTTCCGACACACACCGATCGATAAACCTCTCCAGCGATGTCTGCCTACGACATACACACGCACCTTCAATCTCCTCCTTTCTATGTCCATGCCTCATGTCTCTAATACGGTCCCCCACACGTGTAAACTCTCGCCCCTATTTTCATCGATCTCAGAATCGCAGACTCCTCCCCCTATCTAGCTAGTAGGCCTCTCGCACAACCTCCTAGCTCCATTCTCTCCGTCTATCCATCTCACTGGGCCTTATTTACCTCTAACAAATGGATGTACACCGACCAATCTCCCGCTATTCATATAGCTAGCTAGGTCGTTATAACTTGTTTTCCCCACGCGCTGATCGACCTACCTCATTAGTTATGTCTCTCCCTTCCTCCGACACACAACAATTGATCTACCGATCTAGTTAGGTCTACTTACCAAACACATGGTCCTCCTTCATCATCCATGCATGCCTCCGGACACATCTATCATGCACACGCACACACAGAAACACATCCCCACTCTTATTGATAATATTGCAGTTCTACCATCATTTTGTCTAGTAGGCCTCTCCCACCATCTTCGAGAAGCAACTCCACCACCCATCCAGCACTCTACCTCTCTCCCTCTCCCTCTCCCTCTCCCTCTCCCTCTCCCTCTCTCTCTCTCTCCTCTCTCTCTCTCCCAACCTATTTCCCGTCCTTCACTTATGTATGGATGTCAACCGATCTCCCTCAAGACATAGCTGGGTCTCTCCTTCTCAACAGATATAAGAGTTGATCTACCTCTCTAGTTAGGTCTTTGCCTCCCCCTCCCACCCGCCCACACACA